>NW_027203715.1:21732213-21882213 GCF_024711535.1 Dipodomys merriami | reverse complement strand
TCTTATTATCACTAAATTGTGGTTATTTGTACTTAGTACTAGCTTCTTGAAACTCCTAAAACACTCTTTCACATGAACTCAGAAGTTCCAATGGTATCAGCTTGACATTTGATGGGAAAAATTCATTTTTACACTAAAAATATTTTATTGTAAAGATGCTGTACAGAGGGGTTATATTTACACGAATAAGTTACATTTCTCATTGAAAATTGTTTCCCACTCTATTGTTTTTCTTTGTCTATCCCTTCCCTCCACTCCTTCCTCCCCCCATGTCCCCCATGTTGTTGTAAAGATCATTCCCGCTTTAATGTAACCTATTATTGTTGCACTGGGTCATCTTTCAGCATTTTGTTATTTCCCTTCCCTTTCCTCAAATACATGCATATATAGGATGGAGGGTACCAGAATCAAAGACAAGAATTGCCAGGGATAAAACTAATTTGAAAAGAAAAATGAAATAAAGTAAAAAGAAAGAACTAGTTACTGTACATTGGCTATATCAAGGTTGACAACTAAACAAAATAAGACCTGCTGTTTCAATATCTTCGTGTTCATTTCAATTAGCATCATTTTGTATGATCACACATATGTTTATAGTACTTCAGCTATTATAATCCTCTGTCAGGACTAACAAGATAATACTAATTGCAAATAAGGGAAATCATAGAGCCTATGTTTCTTTGGGCCTGGCTTACTTCACTTAATATGATTTTTTCCAAGTCTATCAATTTTCTTATGAAAGGGACAATATCATTCTTTCTTACAGAAGCATAAAATTGTGTAAATATACCACATTTTCTTGATCCATTCATCTATTGTGAGGCAACTGGGTTGGTTCCATATCTTATCTATGGTAAACAATGCTGCAATGAACATAGTTGTGCTGGTAGCTTATTGTGCTCTATTTTGAAATCATTTGGGTGATGGCCAAGAAGTGGGATAGTTGGATCTTACGGGAGTTCTATGTTTAGTCTTTTTAGGAACCTCCATACTGCCTTCCATTCCCACCAACAGTGTAGTAGTGTTCATATTTAGCCACATCCTGGTCAACATCTGCTATTATTTGTTCTCTTGAAAATGGCTATGCTAACTGGGGTGAGGTGGAATCAATATGGTTTTGATTTGCATTTCTTTTATGACCAATGATGCTGAGCATCTCCCTTCTCCTTTCTAGAGGCTACACAATTACAGATTTCTAGTGTCTCACCAGAGGCATAGAAACTTGTAATGCTGTGTGTGATTTTAGTTTTACATTCACTTCCTTGGAGCTTACACTGACTCCTATAACTTACAATAAAGGTTTATACTATTTCACTTACTGAAAAATAAGTAATTTTCAAAAACGTAGAAAAAAATCTCTTGGTCAGGGGTTCCAGATTTTTATTGGGAAATTTTTATTTCGTTGCTTGTTTGTTATATCACTTAAGCACACGTTGAATTTTTGGTTTTCCAACCAAATCTTCAACAACCAAAAGCTATGTTGCCTTATTGGATTTCACTTCATAAGTTAGCAAAAAATTGACATATTTTTGGTTTGGTCTTTCAGGGATTTTTGGCTTATGGAGTGTCAGTGGGCCAGTACACAGGCTTGGACTGAGGGTCTGGAAATCTTGCTTAGATTATTTTACTCAATGCTGTCACTGTGCCACTTGAACCACATCTCCACTTCTTGCTTCTTAATTGAAGATAAGAATCTTGAGGAGTTATTTGCTTAGGTTGGCATCAAACTGTGATCCTCAGATCCCACCCTCCTGAGCAGCTAAGATTAGAAGAATGAGCCAGACCCTGGATATATTGTGCTCCCTATGTAACCTAATCACGGGCACAGAATTCTGAAGCATATGTGTATGGTTATATATTTCAAAATTAGATGGCAAAATATAGACCTTTGTGTGTGTGTGTGTGTGTGTGTGTGTGTGTGTGTGTGTGTGTGTGTGTGTGTGTGTGTGATAAATGTGCAGAGGGATATGAGGATAAATCTGATTTTGAGGAAGATTTCACCTAGAGCTTTTCACAGATTGGGCTACGCTGTACAGAATGCTTGAGACTAAAAGTGAGGTAAATGCTGTCATCATCCCATTCTCCTACATCCCTTGCTAATATATTTATAACCTGTGATGTTGTCATGGTTACTTTTTGTGTATGAGAGCCAGTACTGGGGCTTGAATTCAGGTCCTGGATGTCCCTTAGCTTTGTATGCAATGCTAGCACTCTGGCATTTGAAGCACAGCTCATCTTTTTGTCTTTACTGGTAAATTGAAGGTAAGAGTCTTTTATTCTCATGTTGGCTTTGAACTCAGTTCCTCATATCTCAGGGTTCTGAGCAGCTAGTTTTACAGGCCTGAGTTCCAGTGCCTAGCATTTCATTACTACTTTTACAAGCTGCATGCTCACACACATACTTTGCATTACAAAATCTCACTGCTCAGGATATGTGACATGAAGTGAGGAAAGATGGTTGAGTGCATAAGTTACCAAATGGGCTTCTACCCCCATTAACATCATTCTGGTCGTTAACTTACCCTTCAGTCAGTGAGAACATATTTCCCCTTTCATTCTGAATTTTTCAAAAGGAAATCAGTGAAATGTTTTTGTTATATCTTTCAAAGATTATCTCCCAAACAGGAGATATTATTTGAATGTATTTGATAATATTTCAGATTGGGTTGGTCTTGTGTGTCGGAATGTGGGCAGAGACCGTCCAGCCAGCTGGGCATCAGGCACAGAGCTGATGTTTCCTGTCTGCTGGTTGCAGAGAGGAAGGTTTTCTTCCTGGCCAAGCTTTCAATTGATATCTTTTCATCTTTGACTTCTAATTACCTAGCATAACAAGCATGAACCATCACCAATAGGCTCATTTTAGAAGTATTAGTAGCTTTTCATTCATTGCTTTTTTCCAGGAAGTTTGATCTGGGCATCCTGGTTCTACCTCATGAGGTTATTTTTATGATACACGTTGCCTCTGCCATTTCTGAAATTCATTTCCTCAGTATTAGATAAATGAATTTTTTCTAAAGCCAATAGTATTTTCCTTCCAATATACTAGGTACCTTATTTAAATCTCTTATCCTTTGGCAAAGCAATCAGGATGTTTGTGTAAAACCCTAATTCTTCAAAGAATTATAGTTATAAGGTATCATGTGCAAACTTTCATATAGTATCCTTTTTAATGTTTTTATTGTAAAAATACTGTACAGAGGGGTTACATTTACATGAGCAAAATAATGAGTATATTTCTTATCAAGCATTGTTACCTCATCCTTTGTTTTTCCCCTACCATCCCTTCCCTCCCACCTCCAGAAGTACACTCCCTCCTCTCTCCTTCCTTCCTGCCTAAACTGTAAAGTAAGTTTTTCAACATAGTGTCTTTTACATCTCATTGTTACAGGGGGTCAAGCTGTATCCATTGTTAAGCATTTGGATTTTTCCCCTCTCCTCCCAAAGCTAGAGAAATATATATAGAAGATGCATGGCACCGACATCAAATGCAGTGAAAACAGGGATTATATTGTGGCGGAGCAACATATAAAGAAACAAAAATTCACATAACTAATGTAACAAGATTGGGTGGAAAAATGATGATGGTACAATTAATTTGATAACTCTTCTATAGTTTTTAATAGTTAAGGCTTTTTAACTCAAAGGAGGATTAAAACACACAGAATAGAGGAATATAGTTACTACTCATTTGATGTGTGTGGAAAGATTATCAGAATTGTGATGATTAATAAAAATATATGTTCAAATTTCCAGTGGCAGTAAATGGTGCTGGCAAAATTGGTTAACTACATGTAGAAAACTTAAGCTAGATCCTTATATATCACCCTGCACCAGAATCAACTCCAAATGGATCAAAGACCTTGAACTAAAAGCAAACACTCTGAAAACATTACAGGATGGAATAGGAGAAACCCTAGGTCTCCTTGGCTCAGGCCGAAATTTTCTGAATAGAGACCCAGAAACACAACAAATGAAAGAAAGGTTGGACAAATGGGATTGCATAAAGTTGCAGAGCTTCTGCAGGGCAAATGACATAGCTAGCAAGATCAATAGAAAACCCAAGGATTGGGAGAAGATCTTTACTAGCCATACAACGGACAAGGGTCTCATATCTAAATTATACTTGGAACTCAAAAAATTAAACGCCCCAACAACAAATCCTCAAAGAAACAACTGCCCAATAAATAAGTGGGCGAAAGACTTAAAGAGAAACTTCTCTGAAGAAGAAAGAAGGATGGCCAATAGACACATGAAGAAATGTTCAACATCCCTAGCCATAAAAGAAATGCAAATCAAAACAACATTGAGATATCACCTCACTCCAGTTAGAACGGCAAAAATCAAGAACTCTAACAACAACAGATGCTGGAGGGGATGTGGACAGAAAGGAACTTTACTTCATTGTTGGTGGGAATGTAAACTTGTTCAACTACTTTGGAAAACAGTATGGAGGTTCCTCAAAAGACTTCACATAGAACTCCCCTATGACCCAGCAATCCCACTTTTGGGCATTTACCCAAATGTATACAAACAAGACCACACTAAAGCTACCAGCACAACTATGTTTATTTCAGCATTATTTACCATAGCTCAGATATGGAACCAACCCAGATGCCCCTCAGTAGATGAATGGATCAAGAAAATGTGGTATATATACACAATGGAATTCTATGCCTCCATCAGAAAGAATGACATTGCCCCATTTGTTAGGAAATGGAAAAACTTGGAAAAAATTATATTAAGTGAAGTAAGCCAGGCCCAAAGAAACATAGGTCCCATGGTTTCCCTTATTTGTAATATCTAGTATATGTATGAGTCAAGCGGAAAAGGTCAGATAATGTGATGTCAGGAAAATGAACCCTTAGAAGTGTATTTTAATGTTTTTTTCTTCCATGCATGTGTTTCTAACGCATTTATAAGATTATCTCTTTGTTGCTTTCTATGTCCCTCCCCCACAGTATAAACCCTGCTTTCACTATATTTGATGTCAGTATAACTTGTGGAGGAGATGGGGAAAAACCAGTTGTTTAAGGATACAGGTGGACCTGTTGCAACAATGAGAAGTACGAGTTGTCATGTCCAAAACGAGCTTTACAACGTCGGTGTGGGGGGGGGAGGGAGGGGAGGAAGGAGAAGGATTGGGATGGGGGGAGGGGGGAGGCTGGGAAGGGATGTGAAGGGTAAACAAAGGAGGAGGCTGCAATGCTTGGTAAGAAATGTACGCATTATCCTGCCCATGTAATTGTAACTCCTCTGTACACTATGTTCACAAATAAAATTAAATTCAAAAAAAATTTCCAGTGGCAGACTGGTATGCTAAATGGGAGCAGACATTGGTGATGCCAGGGGTTTGAAAGCGGATAATGAAGCAGAATATCAGAGGAGAGCATTTGCTAAGGATATAATTTCCAAAGGTCATACCAAATATATGGAACTAGAATGCTAAGTGATGATCTACTGAGCACTAAATTTTATTTGTTGGATTCTTTGTTTTATGTATTCCAGGGATTAGAACCTTGGGCTTGGGTACTGTTCCTTAGTTTTTGTTTTTCAAGGCTAGTGCTCTACCAGTTGTTTCACATGATATTTTGGGTGGTTAATTGGAGAACAGTCTTTCCAAATTAACTCTTTGGGCTTGCTTCAAACATGATCTTCAGGTATCAGCCTCCTGAGTAGCAAGCATTCCAGTTGTGAGCCACCAGAGCCCGGCTAGAGTCACATTTTAAAAGTATTCTCTCGGTGAATCATATGTGTCTAGCTCCTATTTGAGCACTTTGGTTCCAGGGGTCATGTTAGATTTAGAATAACATGAGAATTTTTCATTTTGTAACCCGCAGCATCCAATATCTATCTAATTTATTCTTATCTTCATTTCTGATCTTTTTTTCTTCATTGTAGCTTTCCATTCTTACTTCACAAGCAAGCATGTCAGTGCTGTTTTCCTTTTCTGAAGCAAGTCACGTCCATTCCCATTAATTGGGGATGTACTTACTGTTCTTACTGCCTGCAGTACCTGCTTCTAGATAATTGCATGGATGATGGCTTTCAAGCTAACTATCTCCTTCTCAGGGATGTCTCCTCGCATCCCCACTTTGAAGTTGTTGCCACAAAACGACCAATGTCATGTCTCTGATTTATAGAAATTATCATTATGACTTCTGGTTTTCTATTCAGCAAGAAATTGCTAAGGAGAGATCCACGTTCACATCTGTTTCGCCAACATCTGTAATAATGCCTGATCCTTAGTGCTCAGGAACCTTACTTGGAGATCAGCCTTCTCCAGCTCAATTTATGCTAGTTTCTGGTCAAGCCAGCTCTTCAAGCTGAAGTCTGGTGGCTAGCATTCTTTGTGCCTTTCTGTGTCGCTGAGTCCACTTCAGGGCAAGATCAGTGCCTGACACCTATTTCCTGCTATGGAAAGATGGCTGTGGCATCATAGAAGTTATGGCTATTGTTTTGTGAAGCTGCGTGAGGACACACATCCCCACAGAAATTCACCAAGCCAAGTGTGTCCCATGCCCAGAAGTGCATTCTACAACTCAGCAACCAAATTATCACCCACTCCCTGATGAACTCTATATTTCCATTTCCTTAAAAAGAAAGAAAAATTCAAAACATGCCTTTGATGATTTGTCATTGAATTACTGAAGCAGAGTATACAATTTTGTGTTTTTGTAAGTCTTTCTCCATCTCTCTTGAGCCATTGACATATTTCTATGTGTTTGAAGCTTGGAAGGTAAAATGAGGTTTAATTCAGCATAGTCAGAAACACTTTTGGAGGGAATGCAAACTTTCAATATGATGTTCTACAGATGTCCATCTTGGCACAGGAACTGAGTATACTGTCATAAGATAAGAGGCTTGTTCTGATTTCTATTGACTTTCCTCTGGGTGCAGGGAGTGTGATCCCACTGCATGTGTGTCTCTTTGTTACACTGGAGGGCCCAGGACTCCTCTCAAAATCTAATGCGATGGGGGTAAGAGAGACTAAACCTCAGAACCCAGCTTCCCACATCACTAGGATTACAGACCTGAGACTCCTATACTCAACTCATAGCTGCATTTTTATACATAGTGTACTAAGTTTCATTCTATTCACTTCATAGACAGATATGAAAATATGTGTATATATTTATTCATCTATTTATAATCAGTATTATATCTAGAATGAAAAAATATATTCATATAATTATAATCAAAGTTATATTACCACTTTCCCCAATAATGATTTACACTAGATTTGTGAAAAATATACTCAAGACTGAAAGTGATAAATGCCTTTGTAGTATGAAAAATCATATTCATTCTTATACATCATATAATATACTATAAAAATATAAAGAATATAACAAATATTTGCATATAACTGATTTAATAGTGGATTTTTTTCCTTCCTGATTTTGTCTTTGTCCATCTATGTAAGCCTTCTTTCTTCTATTGATGATGGCTTTTACTTTCCAATATAGGTATTTCCTATGTATTTTGTCAAATATTTTCAGCCCTAAGTACATTTTGGATATTATTGGAGCCAAATTTTTCTTCAATATTTCCCAAAGCACAATAAATATGTATACAGACTTGAATTCACTGTTGGAAGAGAGTCCCATATACCATTATAAACATTGTAGCATTTGTCACAATTGACAGAACTGCTTTCTAAGGACATCTGATCTGCTATGTCCTAGAGCTTTTGGAGCCACCTTATCACCTCATTCAGGCATGGCCTGGCTTCCTTGCCACTGCCTGTGCATTTAACAGTCCCCTTTATATCCATAAGTCTCTCTTGTACAGCCCCCTCTTACTCTGTGTTTTCCCACAAACAAAACAAGTGCATGGTGTTTTAGATTGTGTTGAAAAAAACCACATTTAGGATTCATGAATTGTATAACATAATATAAACATTGGCATTTTAATAACGTTAGAAAAATAAATAGAATGAACATTTTACAACAATAAGGACAAAAAGAAAAAGAAAAATTTTCCCAGGAAGAGGTGAAGGAATCTCGAAATCTAGATTGGCCTCTAAGTTGCCTTCAGGCAGCAATTCTGCCTCAGAGTCCTCAAAGAGATCTACTTCCTCATAAAAGATAGAATTTTTTCCTGAGTCGTGGGAGGGAGAGATTATAATTTCTCAATTGGATATTGGATCCCCTGCAGCAGGACAGATTATTCTGGATATTATGTGAGGACAGATTCCTTTTCCTCAACTGAAACTAGATTTTGGACCTCACTTATTGGTTTTCCTAAACATAGACTGGGTCATTTTCCATTGGCACACATTTATCCTGCACTCCAAAAAGAAAAGGTATGTACATATGACCAAATAAGTGAAATGAACCACAAGATAGGGACATAAGTGGTTTTTTCTTTCTTTCTCTTGTTTCTAACGTATTTACAATATATCATGTGATTTTTTTGTTCTTTGTATGTTCCTCCCCCATGGTGTAACCCCTGTTTTCACTGTATGTAATGTCGATGCCATGCATATTTTATATATGCTTCTCTAATTTGTGGAGGGGAAGGGAAAAAACAAAATGCTTAAATAGAGATACAGGTTGACCCATTGTAATAATGAGATGCACAAGACACTTTGTGGAAAAACGATCATCAGAATTTAGGCGGGATCAGGGGGAGTGTAGCTGTGGATGTGGGAGGGAAGGCATGATGGGGGATAAACAAAGGAGGAGGTAATAATGCTTGATAGGAAATGTACTCATCACCTAGATTATGTAACTGTAAACCCTCTGTACATTATTTTTACATTGAAAATGTATTAAAAAAGATCAAAAGACCCAGAAATAAAACCACATACTTACAATCATCTGATGTTTGATAAAGGAGTGAAAGATGTACAGTGGAAAAACATAGCCTTGCCAGTTGCCTGTGGCTCATGCCTTTAATCCTAGCTACTCAGAAGGCTGAGATCTGAGGATCGTTGTTCAAGGCCAGCAGGGCCAGGGAAGCCCATGAGACTCTTATCTCCAATAAAGCACAAGAAAATGGGAAGTGGAACTGTGGCTCAAGCACTAGCCTTAAGCTGAATATCTGAGGGACAGCGCTGAGGACCAGAGTTCAAGCCCCAAAACCAACACACAAACACACACACACACACACACACACACACACACACACACACACACACACACACACACACACACACACACACACAAATCATAGCCTTTTCAACAATTAGTGTTGGGAAAACTGGGCAGCTCTAGTCAGAAAACTAGAAGTGGATCTCTGCTTGCACTAACATCAATTCAAAATGGATTAACTACCATAAAATCAGCCAAACTACTGTAACACAGAATAGGGATGGCATTAGAAATTGTAGGTACAGGCATGGACTTCCTGAATAGAGTCCCAGGGGCACAACAGATAGGAGAGAGACCCAACAAATGGGACTACATCAAAGGAAAGAAATTCTGCAAAGACAAGGGACATAGCCACTAAACTAAAAAGACAACCAACAAATTGGGAAAAGATATTTACCTGCAATACATCAGACAAAGGGCTAATATTCAATGTATACAGGGATTTCAGGAAACTACCCCTCCCAAACCTAATAAACCAATCACTAAATGGGCAAGGAGGTAAGGAGAGACTTCTCAGAAGAAGAGGTAAGTATGGCAAAGAAACATCAGAAAAGGTTCATCATCCCTGGCCATAAAAATGTAAATCAAAGCAATCCTGAGGTACCATCTTACCCAAATATTCTGAATTCTGAAAACAAATGCTGTTGGGAAGTGGATGAAAAGGAATCCTACTGCACTGGTGGTGGGAATGTATACTAATACAACCACTCTGGAAAGCAGTCTGGAAGTTGCTCAAAAATCTAAATACAGGCCTTCTCTAATACCATCCCATACCAGTTCTAGGCATCTAACCTGAGAATCATGAACCATAATATGACAAGGACACTTGCATAACCATGTTCCTTGCTGCTCAATTCACAGTGCCAAGTTATGTACAAAACTCAGATGCCCCACAATAAATAAATGGATCCAATAGTTATGCTATCTATATACAATGAAATTTTACAGAAAGAGCCATTAGAAAGAAAAAAATAATGTCATTTGCAGGGAAATGGATGGAACTAGAATAAATCATGTTAAGAAAGTTAAGCCAAGATCATAGAGACAAATGGCACATTTTCTCCCTGATATGTGAAAGTTAGATTTAAAACTCAAGGGGATATGACAATCTGTACATGATTCTAGGCATCATATATAATAAGAACAGAAGAGGACAGGCTTTGGAGAAAATCACAAAATTGTAATACCCAAGCACCTCTTCTTATGTGTATAAAACAATACATATAACTGAATAAAATTACAAAGATAAGGAAACAAAGGAACTTGTCTTAATTCATCTATTCATTTTGTGATGACTCTGTATTCTTAACCCAATATACATTATATAATATGCGTGCACATCTAAGGAAAGATAGGGGAAGGGTACAGAATCAGTGGAAAGTGGATGAAAAATTGCAGCAGTAGAGCCCACTGGCTGTACTGGACATTGTTGAAAGTGAACTATGGAACTCGAGGGTCTAGATGGGAGGGAGGAAATGGATGAGAATGGGGGAACAGGTGAGACTAGGTAAAAGGAAGAAAATGTACTAGTTACCTGACATAGAGAAAGGTAACCATGCTGTATATCACCACTAAAACAGCAATATTTGGTTTTTTTAAAAAGAAAATAGTTCCCAAATGAGAATATGAAAAAAGGGAAATACAGGGCAGATAATTCTTTTTTTTAAGTCCTTGGTACCTGAAAGTTTCAATCATTAGCTATTGTCCTACAAACTGAGTCATGCCTCTAAACCCAAAAGTCCTTACAATATTCAATTTTTTTGTCCTTGATTTCTTCACATTGTCTATTTACTTTTCAGTGTGTGTGTGTGTGTGTGTGTGTGTGTGTGTGTGTGTGTGTGTGTGTGTGTGTGTGCCAGAAATGGAGCTTGAACTCAGGATCTAGGTGCTGTCCCTGAGATTCTTTTTTGCTCAAGAGTGCACTCTACCACTTGAGCCAAAGCTTCACTTCTGGATTTTCTTGAGCAGTTTATTGGAGATAAAAGACTCACACAAACGTTTTTGCACCACTACATTCAAATCATCATCTTCAGATCTTAGCCTCTGGAGTAGCTAGGATTACAGGCATGATCTAAGGTATCTGCCTTATTAATTGTTGCTTTTTCAAAAAAGCTGGTGCCAGTGGCTCATGCCTGTAATCGTAGCAACTCAGGCGGCTGAGATCTGATAATCGAGGTTTAAAGACAACCTGAGTAAGAAAGTCTGTTAGACTATTATCTCATTAACTGGTTATCCCTTCCCCAACTCCTTGGCCGGAGGTCCATCCAGTGGCGCCAACCCAAACAGCATCAACAGAGACAGAGACTGAGGTGAAACACACAGAGCCATCACCACCCTGCCCAGCCCACAACCATCTCAACTGAACTCTGATTGCAATGGCAACCAATGACCTACATCACACAGAAACAACAACTAACTCCAGGGTGAGTACTCCCCAGGGGACAGTGTATCCCTCAAGGAAGACCAGAGCTGGTGGGAATCCCCAGACCCTGACCCAGACTCCTCCCCCACAGGATCCACTAAAACTGGGAATAGTTTGAGAGCTCCACCAGCCCATGGAGCACACCCAGCTGGCCAGGCTAGAGCAAGAGCGCCCCTGGAAGGGAGCGCAAATGCCCAAGCCAGGAACAGTGCCCCTGGGTCAAAACAGCCTACAGTGGAAGAAATTTGAAATGTGTACTCCAGGCTGTGTAACCTAGGCAGGATACACAGCAGCACAGGTCCAACTGGCATGCCCCAGGGCAGGGGCCGGGACAAGGCCTGGGGATCCAGTGCCTGAGCAATACAACCAACTCTTCCCAACTGAATTCAGAAGCTTAGCATATGCCTCAGCAGAGGGGGGAAAAACAAGGAACTGCACCCGCCTTGGAATCATGCCTCTGACAGCAAAAGATCAGGGGTCCAGCACAAGAGAACCAGAAGCCAAAACCCAACCAGAACCCGACCCATATATCCTAGGCTGGTTATTGGACAACGCAGGCCGCCAGCACCTGATAATAGTCAGGAGGTCAGGCTGGTAAGGTGGCTCAGGATTAGAGTGCTTGTCTTGTGTGCATGAGGTCCTGGATCTGATTCCCAAACACCATATATGCAGAAAGGGCCAGAAGTCGTGCTGTGGCTCAAATGGTAGGGCACCAGCCTTAAGCTGAAGAGCTGAGGGACAGCGCCCAGGCCCAGAGTTCAAGCCCACAACCGGCCAAAAAAAAATCAGGAGCCCATAGCAGACTCCAGCAAATGGGAGAGTACATCCAGCACATCCGATCTCACCAAGAGCACCTGTTGGAATAAACAGGAACATTCTAGGCTGCTCAACCCTTCTATAGGTGGGAACTGCCATTGTTCTACAGCAGAGAGCTGAGAACAGAACCCTACATCGGTCAGAGTAGAAGCTAGAGGTTGGCCACCAACAGAACTGAGACCAGGCAGGTACAAACTCTCTCTACCAGCACAGAAACAGCAACCAAGCAAAGCAGACATCTATTGACCAAAACAAAATTTCAGATTAGCCTATAATAATCCCTGAAAATAACAGAAAAAAATTACAAGCCTTATCAACACCCTGTATAGCAAGCTACCCCCAAAAGCCAGCAGCTACCCAGGGGAGAGGCCCAGTGGGAGCAAAGCAGGAATGGAAGACAAAGTTACATCCAAGAGATGCAGGAGGTAATGACTCAAGAATTAAAGTGAGAAATAGACCAGAAATTTAAAGAACACAGGGACAAAATATTGAAAGTGATGCAAGGTATCACACAGGAGGTGCATGCAAAAATAGAGGCAGTACACACCTCACTAAAAGGTGAGATTAGTACAAACACAGAGGCAGCACAGACCTCACTAAGAGGTGAGATTAGTACAAAAATAGAGGTAGCACACACCTCATTAAGAGGTGAGATTAGTACTTGGAGAACCAACATTGAATCCAGAAATGAGTCCATGCAAACCACAATGGAAGCTGTAGTTAACAGAGTGAACAAAATGGAATGTAGAGTGTCAGATACAGAAGACAGAATACACCAACTGGACCAAAAAAATCTCAGATATGGAAAAAAAATCACTTAAATTATGCCAAAGGGAAATCCAAGAGCAAGCAGATAGTTCCAGGAAATTTAACCTTCATATAATTCGAGTGGACAAAAGTGAGGAATATCAAAGCAAGCGAATGCAACACCTATTCAAAAAGATAATCTGTGAAACTTTCCCCCATCTCAAAAAAGAACAAGTTACCTACATAACAGAAGCATAGAGAATACCAAAGAAGCAAGATCCCAGGAGAAACACTTCTAGACACATTATAGTAAAAAATGGTAGATCTGAAAAATAAGGAAACAATCTTGCATGCAGCAAAAATGAAGAAGCAGGTATACTACAATGGAAAAAAATTAAATCAATGCAGATCTCTCCACACAGACACTGAATGCAAAAAAGGCCTGGGGAAGTACCATACGAGCCCTGAGAGCCAATAACTGCCAACCCAGACTGATATAACTGGCAAAGCTAGCATTCACAGTGGATGGAGAACTGAAAAACTTTAAAAGTAAAGAAAAACTAAATCAATACATAAACATTAAGCCAGCATTACAAAGAATACAATAGGGGGAACACAACCTGAAGAAAGCAACCAGGAACAGGGACCCACACCAGACAGGCTTTAATAGAATTCTAACTGAGCAAGCACAGAAGGAAAGGAAAGAAGAAAATCTTATAGAAACAGGGAATGACAGGGACCACAATGCATCTCTCTGTATTATCTCTTAATATTAACGGTCTTAATTCACCAATCAAAAGAAAAAGAACTCCAGATTGGATCAGAAAACATGACCCATCCATTTTAGCCTTCAGGAAACCCACTTCTCAGCCAAACATACAAACTCGGAGTGAAGGGTTGGAAAAGGATCTACCAATCAGATGCCCCCAGTAAGAAAGCAGGAGTAGCTATCATGATATCTAACAAAATAAACTTTTCATTAAAATCAATAGAAAAAGACAAAGAAGGACACTACATATTAATACAGGGAACAATCCAGGAGGAGGATATTACCATTATTAACTTATATTCCCCACACATTGGCGCACCAAAATATGTTAAGCAAACTTACAGAATAAAATAGATCCCAATACAATAATACTAGGAGACTTTAACACACCACTCTCACCAAAGGACAGGTCTACCAAAGAGAGGATTGGCAAAGAAGCTACTGAATTGAGTGAAGCCAAAAGCAGAACTAACTGAAATCTACCCAGTATTTCACCCTAAAACAACAATACACATTCTTCTCAGCAGCTCATGGAACTTCCTCCAAAATCATAGTTCATGCAAGGAACTTAAGCAGATACAAGGGGATTGACCGAATCCCGTGTCCTGTCCAAACACAGTGGAATCAAGCTACTTGTCAATAATAAATCAAACCGTAGAAATTATTCAAATACATCAAAATTCAACAGCACACTTCTATGAAAAACCTGGGTAACAGAAGAACTTAAAGAAGAAATTAAAAAGTTCCTACAACTCAATGAAAATGAAGATACATCACAAAGAAACTTGTGGGACACAGCAAAAGCAGTCTTAAGGGGCAAATTTATTACCTTCAGTGCCCACATCAAGAAAATAGACCAAGTAAAAAATCTCATATTGCAATCAAAACAGCTAGAAAAACATGAAAAAATGGTACCCAACGTTACTAGACAAAGCCAATCAAACTAATAGCTGAAAATTAATGAAATAGAGAATAGGAAAATAATAGATAAAATTAATAAAACAAAAATCTGTTTCTTTGAAAAAATAAGTAAAATTGATGGACCGTTGGCAAGATTAATTAAGAAAAGAAGAGAGGAAACCCAAATTAACAAGATCAGGGATGCCATAGGAAAAATCACAAGTAGCCAGGATATCTGAACAATTTTAAAGGAGTCTTTTCAAAAGTTATATTTTCTAAACAAAGAAAACCTGGCAGAAATGGATGCATTTTTACAGAAACAGAAGTTCCCCAAACTGAGCAAAGAAGAAGTAAATCAATTAGCCACTATGTCACAATGAGATGCAGGAAGCAATCAGAAGTCTTCCAATAAGGAAAAGCCCAAGAATAGATGGATTCACAACAGAATTCTATAAAACCTATAAAGAGGAAGTAATACCCATATTCCTCAAACTCTTCAGAGAAACAGAGAAGGAGGGAACTATCCCAAACTCATTCTATGACGCCAATATTACACTCATCCCCAAATCAGGCAAAAACTCAACCAAAAAAGAGAATTAGACAAATTTCCTTGAACACAGATTCAAAGACCCTTAACAAAATTCTAGCTAACAGAATCCAGAAAACACACACAAAATAATCATACACTATGACCAGGTGGGCTTCATCCTAGAGATGCAGGGATGGTTTAACATACATAGGTCAATAAATGTAATCCAACACATCAACAGAGCCAAGTCAAGATTGACGTGCTTATCTCCAAAGACACAGAAAAGGCTTTTGGTAAAATACAACATTCATTTATGTTAAAAGCTGTGGAGAAAATAGGAACAGAAGGAACATTTCTTTTTTTTTTTTTGTCGGTCGTGGGGCTTGAACTTTGGGCCTGGGCGCTGTCCCTCAGCTCTTCAGCTCAAGGCAAGTGCTCTACCACTAAAGCTAAAGCGCCACTTCCAGAAGGAACATTTCTTAAAACAATGAAAGCCATACACGACAGACCAATACCCAATATTATAAGTAATAGGGAAAAGCTACTACCAATTCTCCTAAAATCAGGAACAAGGCAAAGATGCCCACTCTCTCCACTCCTCTTCAATATAGTCCTGGCACAATTAGCCAGGACAATAAGGCAAGACAAAGACATTAAAGGGATCCTCATAGGGAAAGAAGAAGTTAAACTATCCCTTTGTGCAGATGAAACGACACTATATCTTCATAACCCCAAAAACTCAGCCAAACATACAAACAAATTCAGAGTAAAGGGTTGGAAAAGGATCTACAAATCAAATTCCCCCAGTAAGAAAGCAGGTGTAGCTATCCTGATATCTGACAAAATAAACTTTTCATTAAAATCAGTACAGAAAGACAAGGACGGACACTACATATTAATAGAGGGAACTATCCAAGAGGAGGATATTACCATCATCAACTTATATGCCCCAAATATTGGTGCACCCACATAGGTTAAACAAATACTCTCAAACTTACAGAATAAAATAGACTGCAATACGATAATACTAAGAGACTTTAACACACCACTCTTACCAAAGGACAGGTCCACCAACCAGAGGATTGGCAAAGAAGCTACTGAATTAAGTGAGGCCATACTTCAAGCGGAATTAACTGACATCTACCGAGTATTTCACCCTAAAACAACACAGTACACATTCTTCTCAGCAGCTCATGGAACTTTCTCCAAAATAGACCATATCATAGTTCATGCAAGGAACTTAAGCAAATACAAAGGGATCGACATAATCCCTTGTGTCCTATCTGACCACAGTGGAATTAAGCTAGTTCTCAATAACAAAGCATACTGCAGAAATTTCTCTAATACAGGGAAATTGAACAGCACACTTCTTAGCAATGCCTGGGTAACAGAAGAGATCAGAGAAGAAATAAAACATTTCCTACAACTCAATGAAAATGAAAACACCTCGCAAAGAAACTTGTGGGACACAGCAAAAGCAGTCCTGAGGGGCAGATTTATTGCTCTCAGTGCCCACATCAAGAAAATGCAAACAGACCAAGTAAATAATCTCATGTTGCAATTAAAACAGCTGGAAAAACAAGAAAAAATGGGACCTAAATTTACTAGACGAAGCCAGATAACCAAATTAAGAGCAGAGATTAACCAATTAGAAAACCAGAAAATTATAGCCAAATTTAACCAAATAAAAAGCTGGTTCTTTGAAAAAATAAATTAAATTGATGGACCGTTGGCAAGATTAATTTAAAAAAAAGAGAGAGAAAACCCTTATTAACAGGATTAGGGATGCTACGGGAAAAATCACCACACGTACCCAAGATATCCAAACAATCCTAACGGACTACTTTCAAAAGTTATACTCTCTAAAGGAAGAAAACCTGGCAGAAATAGATGCATTTTTAGAGAAATACAAGTTGCCCAAATTGAGCAAAGAAGAAGTAAACAATTAAATAAGCCAATATCCTACAACGAAGTACAGGAAGTTATCAAAAGTCTTCCAACAAAAAAAAGCCCAGGACTAGATGGATTCACAGCAGAATTCTATAAGACCTTTAAAGAAGAGCTATTACCCATACTCCTCAAGCTCTTCAGAGAAACAGAGAAGGAGGGAGCTATCCCAAACTCATTCTACGATGCCAATATCACACTCATCCCCAAACCAGGCAAAGACCCAACCAAAAAGTAGAATTACAGGCCAATTTCCTTGATGAACACAGATGCAAAGATCCTTAATAAGATTCTAGCTAACAGAATCCAGAAACACATAAAAAATACACTATGACCAGGTAGGCTTCATCCCAGAGATGCAGGGATGGTTTAACATACATAAGTCAATAAATGTAATCCAACACATCAACAGAGCCAAGGTCAAGAATCACATGATTATCGCCACAGATGCAGAAAAGGCCTTTGATAAAAATCAACATTCATTCATACTAAAAGCTGTGGAGAAAATAGGAATAAAAGGAACATTTCTTAAAACAATAAAAGCCATTTATGTCAGACCAATAGCCAATTATACGTAATGGGAAAAAGCTAAAACCAATTCTCCTAAAATCAGGAACAAGGCAAGGATGCCCCCTGTCTGCACTCCTCTTCAATATAGTCCTGGAACCCTTATCCAGGGCAATAAGGCAAGGAAAAGATATTAAAGGGATCTGCATAGGAAAAGAAGAAGATAAACTATCCCTTTTTGCAGACGACATGATTTTATACCTTCTCGATCCCAAGAACTCCATCCATTTAGAAATCATAAATCACTTCAGCAAAGTAGCAGGATACAAAATAAACCCACAAAAATCAGTTGCCTTCCTGTACACTGACAATGTACAAGAAGGGAGGGAAATAAAGGGAGCAACCCCATT
Organism: Dipodomys merriami; assembly: GCF_024711535.1. Lineage (NCBI taxonomy): Eukaryota > Metazoa > Chordata > Mammalia > Rodentia > Heteromyidae > Dipodomys > Dipodomys merriami. The sequence continues at coordinate 21,864,071 of NW_027203715.1, read as the reverse complement.
CACAATAACCTCCCAAAATTTTTTCTCTGTGTTGTTATCTAAATATTATCACTATTGGGAAATGTTATCACTATTTTACTTAGCCTGGTGTTCAGTTAAATGGAAAAGTGTCTTTATTGATTCAGAAAGGAAGGGTGGATATTATGGTAGGCACCTCAGATGTATTGCTATGTATATTAAGGGCTATAGACCCCACCTGTAATGTTTTACTGTTTTGTAAGCAAAATAGATGATGCATTTTGTGTGCAAGTAGAAACTACTTTGAAGCTTAAGAAAAAAAGGAAACATATCTCAGATGCTACATATGCTATTATATTTTTAAAATTTGTATGATAACATCCAAATTACGGCAAATTCACTATGTATTTTTGTACAAAAGGGGTGATTTTCCTGAGCCTTCTCTCATTACATTACAAAACAGCTTCACACACTTAAGTGAAATATAGTTTTGAACCCAGGTTTATTGCTTACTGGAAATTTAAATTTTTTTCCCAGCCTGTGGTTGTTTTTTTCTTTTTTTTCCAGAAATTGTGGTCAAATGCAAACAATTTAAAATTGATCATCTTTTTACACTTTGTATTAGCATTACCTAGTTATATAAGTGGATTTCATTTTGATATATCCACATAGGCATACAATGTACACTGATCATATTTACCCTTTCATCATTCTCCTTCTCTTCTCCCAGGTTTTATTATCTTAATCATTTTAAGATTACAACATAGTAGTAAGTATATTTACAATATTGTACAAGTTCAATGTCCACACTGATATCATCCTCCAATATTAAAATCTATATTCATTAAATAATTTTCCACTCTCCTCTGCTTCAAGATCTCCATCAAGTATGATTTTGCTTCCTGTCTCTATCAATTTGACTGTTCTATGTAACTGATATAAGTAGAATTATGCAATATTTGATCTTGTTATGACTGGCTTATTTCATGTAGTACAGTGTCCCCAAGATTCAGCCATAATATAACATCTGTCACAAAATAATTCTTTTTAAAGTTGAAGTAATATACCACTGTATGTATAAACCACATTTATTTTATGTATTCATTTGTTGATGGCCACTTGGATTGCCTCCATGTTTTAGTATTGTACAAAATGAATATGAGTGCTCAAAGATTTCTTCAAGACCCTGCTTTTAGATCTTTAGAGTATATGCCCAGAAGTGGAGTCATAGGATCATATGACAATTCTCTTTCCTTCCTTTCATTTTTTTTTCTGTCATGGGCTTGACTCAGGGCCAGGTCACTGTCTCTGAACTTTTCCTCAAGGCTAGTGTTTTACCACTTTAAAACACAGGTCCACTTCCTGTTTTCTACTCAGGCTAGCTTGGAACGATGATCCTTGGATTTCAGCTTCTTGTCCTGACTGGTTAGGATTACAGGCATGAATAATCCTGTTTTGAATTGCTGGAAAAGTTGCCATACTGTTTCCCATAGAAAGGTTCCAATTTTGCCACACTTTTGTCAGTATTGTTACTTTGTTTTTTGTAGTTATCCTAATTCATATGAAATGGTCATATTCTTCATTGTTTTGACTTATACACTTTCCTAGTGATTAGTGACGTTAAACACCTTTATGTGCATGTTAACATTTTAATTGTCTTCTCTGGAGAAACATCTGAATTCTTTGCACAGTGTAAAATCAGGTTGTTTGTTATTGTTGGGATGTTGTTCTTTATATATTCTTGATGTGAACCATTCATCAAATATATGCTTGCAATGACTTTATACCATTCTGTGTTGCTTATTTGGACACTGATGATTGCATCCTTTGGTGCATCCTGTTTGCGTTTTCCTACAGTGACTGACTCTTCTCTGATGTCAGTTTCTAGTATGTCTTCTGGTCCTGTAACGATGAACCATCATATTGATTTGCACTCCTCTTTTGTAACAGTGAACTAAAGCTACATAATAATGCTCTGACTGTTTATCGGCTTCCATTTTTGGACCTATTCCCTCAGCTTTTAGTAAAAAGCCTTGGGGCATATCCACAAATTATTAGGTCCTAAAAACAACGTAGAAAGTTGTACCATTAAAGATAGTTACTTCTGATGGAAATATGTGACTTCCAATTTCTAAAATAGGGCAAATATGATGAAATTGATACAGATTTTTTAATTGCCAGTCATAGTGCTTGAACTCTGGGCCTGGGTGCTGTCCCTCAGCTCTTCAGCTCAAGGCTAGTGCTCTATCACTTGAGCCACAGCACCACTTCTGGCCTTTTCCGTGTATGTGGTACTGAGGCATTGAACCCAGGGCCTCATGCCTACAAGGCAAGCACTCTACCACTGAGCTGCCTTCCAATGCTTGATAGGAAATGTACTCATTACCTTCCTCATGAAACTCTAACCCCTCTGTACATTATTTTTACAATAAAAATGTATTTTTAAAAAAAATGAAAATTGAGAGCTTCATAATGTAGAAGCACACCAAAACTCTAGGTATATATTTTTCTTCATATGAATATGTAGAATTGTATGAGGCTAGAGATTTAACCTACTTGCAAGTTAATAATGAACTTGTCACATTTTCATGGATGGTACACGATTTATGATACTCTTGGGTAAGGGACAAAAGGGACTTAATTTTTACAGCAATAGTGAAAGCCAGTGATGTGTGTGTGTGTTTGTGTGTATTTAAATATTTGAAATAAATCTCCCAGCCCTCAGTGCTACTGAGTGAGGTAAAGGTAGCCAGATGAAACCTATACAAAAAATGGGTTCTGAGTTTGAGCAACTGCGATCTATATAATGAGCAATAGGCATGCCTGAACTTTACTCTGGAGGATGACAATAGCTTAGAAATAGGTTGTAAAACTATCCTTGTAAATATACAATAGAATAAAGAGCAACTAATGTTCACTTGAAGATATGCAAATACTTGAGACTGCTGTGGAATTGTTCTTTTTCTTTTGTTTCTTGAAGTTTCCTAGCTACCAAGACCAATACATATTTCTCCTGATAAATACATAACTCTCCTTAAAAGTGAGGCATGACAATCTGTTGAGATTACTTATTCTTTTCCTAGCCCTAAGCCTAAAGATGAAATAAGCACTTAAATCCTATCTAAAGTACAAATTCAACAAACGAAATAGATGGAGTTCATATTTTACACATCTAGAAACTTTTCTCTTAGAGCCATTTTTAATGCAGGAGTGGAAGAAATTAAGGAAAAAATAGGCCCACAAATACATTTCATTAAGATATTCTATATATTTTAACCGTAATAAAGGATTACACTTCTGTTTTTTAGTGTATGAATATTTACCTAGTATGTACAGAAAACCAAAGTTTATTCCAGAGCCTATCATGGAATAGAATGTAGCAAATTTTCTATATATTGCTTGTATATTTATAGAATCCACCTGTCTGATTTCTCTCCTATTTTGATAAACAGAGCATCTGTTGTACATGTTGAAATACATTTTTATAACTACAGGATTCTACACACTTTGATGTCTACTAAATATAGAAAAGATTCATGCACAACCCTTACCTTCAAGGAGCAGCTCTCAGTATCCCAAGTAGCTTGTGTTTATCTCCCACCCCTTTCCTCCCGCTGTCAATCTAGGTGAGTGGTAACTGCTATAAGACAGAAAAACTTAGATAATTCACAGACATGCAGTTAGTATCCAATGGAACCTTCTTCACTTGGATTGTGTGTGTGTGTGTGTGTGTGTGTGTGTGTGTGTGTGTGTGTGTGTGTGTTGGTTGGGAGTGGAGTTTGAACTCTGGTCTTGGGCGCTGTCCCTGCACTATTCACCTCAAGGCAAGCACTCTACCGCTTGAGCCACAGTGCCGCTTTTGGTTTTCTAGTGGTTTATTGGAGATAAGAGCTCACAGATTTTCCTGCCTGAGCTGGTTTGAATCATGGTCCTCAGATCTTAGCCTCCTGATTAACTGGTGTTACAGGCATTAGCCACTAGCGCCCTGCTTGGATTATATTTTATCACTATGTTTTTGAGAATTTCAGCTTCCTAATTTGGAAACTGAGCTGTCCAGTTCCCAGTGAGTAGATGAATCTCATTACATAAAATTTCATTTAAGGCTTCGAGGGGAAGAGGGCAGAGAAGCTGGAGGCTAAACAGGCTCTCGCATAAGAAAGCAGTTTCAGAGCTCCAGTGAACAGTACTAAGCCAGAGAATCACACCAAGTGTGCCATCACACAGAGAGTTAGGCCAGAGAGAGAAAATACAGGCAAGGAGACAGCCCTGAGCACTTGTCAGCAGCCGCCGCCACAGCAGCAGTGGTGGCGGAAGTGACTGCAGCCGCCATACCTGAATCACAAAGAGACCAGGACGAAGCAGCCAGACGAGGTGGATGAGCGGATTCTACACAACACCAGCAAGAATTGACAAGGAGCACACATCTTCATCCTGCAGTTCACAGACCAGAGACTACCCAGGAACCAAGACTCGGCGTGCATAGCAGCCTAACGTCCTCACTCCTTCTCAGGGAGCAGAGGAGGGAAGGCCACCCCTCACCCCCCAGTACCGGAGATCTCCATCTTGGATACCGACAAAGCTTGGTGGAGCTGCTAGCACCAACTCAGGCCTTGGAATAAATCTAGACACATCTAGCAGGTCAAAAGAGCCTAACCTGACCTGCCAGACTCAGCTCCACACAGGGAAAAGTCACCCAGCTCAGGCGCCAGCCCTAGGAGTGGCTTTCTTCACTGGGTAATCAGAGCCAGAGGCTGCCCCTCCCTTTAGCAGCCTTGACGATCAATTGAAATTCAGTAAACAGAAACCCTGAGAATGGCTCCAGGCTGGGCTCTGTGAGTTTCTCACAAACCAGCCCCCGGGAAAAGCTACTGTTTGCTGAAAGGCCTCAACTCTACCCAGAACCTAGCCTCATCACAGCACCTACAAACCCAAGGAAAAAGCCATCTCCCTCTTTTGTGATACTCAAAGCAGACCTCCCTCCCATTGAACTAACCTGAGAGGAGGGTTGCAGAGCATTTTTCTGCCTGTTCAAAGAAACTGACTTAAGTAACCAACCAAGCCACAGGAACACAAGCATACCAGAGACTCCAACAAGGGGCTGGTTACGGACACAAGGGATATAGAGGATTTTTCCCGCCCTTCCCAAAAAAGTCAAAGAATTTTTTTTTTAAATTGTATTTTATTTTATTTGAGAACATACTGTACAGAAGGGCTACAATTACATGGGCAGGATAATGCATACATTTCTTACCAAGCATTGCAGCCTTCTCCTTTGTTTACCCTTCACTTCCCTTCCCCGTCTCCCCCCTCCCCCCACACAATTTTACCCCCTCCCCCCACCCAAATATACCCCCCTCCCCCCCACACAGATATTGTAAAGCTGGTTTTGACATGACATTTTGTACTTCTCATTGTTGCAACAGGTCCACCTGAATCCTTAAACGACTTGTTTGTCCCCATCTCCTCCACATGTTATACTGACATCAAATATAGTGAAAGCGGGGGTTACACTGTGGGGGAGGGACATACAAAGCAACAAAGAAATAATCTTATAAATGCGTTAGAAACACATGCATAAAAGAAACGAAAACATTAAAATACATATTTAAGGCTTCATTTTCCTAACATCACATTATCTGACCTTTTCCGCTTGACTCATACCTATACTAGATATTGCAAATAAGGCAAATCATGGGACCTATGCTTCTTTGGGTCTGGCTAACTTCACTTAATATAATTTTTTCCAAACCTTTCCATTTCCTAACAAATGGGGAAATGTCATTCTTTCTGATGGAGGCATAGAATTCCATTGTGTATATATACCACATTTTCTTGATCCATTCATCTACTGAGGGGCATCTGGGTTGGGTCCATATCTTAGCTATGGTAAATAATGCTGCAATAAACATAGTTGTGCTGGTAGCTTTAGTGTGGTCTTGTTTGTAAACATTTGGGTAAATGCCCAAAAGTGGGATTGCTGGATCAAAGGGGAGATCTATGTGAATTCGTTTGAGGAACGTCCATACTGCTTTCCAAAGTGGTTGAACAAGTTGACATTCCCACCAACAATGAAGTAAGGTTCCTTTCTGTCCACATCCCCTCCAGCATCTGTTGTTGTTAGAGTTTTTGATTTTTGCTGTTCTAACAGGAGTGAGGTGATATCTCAATGTTGTTTTGATTTGCATTTCTTTTATGGCTAGGGATGTTGAACATTTCTTCATGTGTCTATTGGCCATCCTTCTTTCTTCTTCAGAGAAGCTTCTCTTTAAGTCTTTCGCCCACTTATTTATTGGGCAGTTGTTTCTTTGAGGATTTGTTGTTGGGTGGTTTAATTTTTTGAGTTACAAGTATATTTTAGATATGAGACCCTTGTCCGTTGTATGGCTAGTAAAGATCTTCTCCCAATCGGTGGGCTTTCTATTGATCTTGCTAGCTATGTCATTTGCCCTGCAGAAGCTCTGCAATCTTATGCAATCCCATTTGTCCACCCTTTCTTTGATTTGTTGTGCTTCCGGGTCTCTATTTAGAAAATTTCGACCTGAGCCAAGGAGACCTAGGGTTTCTCCTATTCCATCCTGTAATGTTTTCAGAGTGTCTGCTTTGAGTTCAAGGTCTTTGATCCATTTGGAGTTGATTCTGGTGCAGGGTGATATATAAGGATCTAGCTTTAGTTTTCTACATGTAGTTAACCAATTTTGCCAGCACCATTTACTGAAGAGGCTGTCTTTCTTCCATTCTATTGTTTTAGCTTCCTTATCGAAGATTAGATGGCTATAGGTCTGTAGGTTCATTTCTGGGTTTTCAATTCTATTCCATTGGTCCTGAGGTCTGTTCTTATGCCAATACCAAGCTGTTTTGATTACTATGGCTTTATAGTAGAGTTTGAAATTTGGTATTGATATTCCTCCAGCAGTGTTCTTTCCGTTGAGGAGCGTTTTTGCTATTCGGGGTCTTTTATTGTTCCATATGAATTTTTGGATTGCCTCCTCTATTTCCTTGAAGAATGAGGGTGGAATTTTGATATGTATTGCGTTGAATTTGTAGATAGCCTTGGGAAGTATTGCCATTTTCACGATGTTAATCTTGCCAATCCAGGAGCATGGGAGGTTTTGCCATTTTTTAAGTTCTGTGTTGATTTCCTTTTTCAAGATTTTAAAGTTTTCATCATAGAGGTCCTTCACTTCTTTGGTTAAGTTAATTCCTAGGTATTTTATTTTTTGTGGGGCTATTACAAATGGAGTTGCTTTCCTAATTTCAGCCACACTTTTCTCATTGTTGGCATATAGAAAAGCCATTGATTTTTGGGGGTTAATTTTATAACCTGCTACTTTGCCAAAGTTTTGAATCAGCTTGAGTAATTTGGGAGTGGTGTCTATGGGATTCTTTAAATACAAGATCATGTCATCTGCAAAGAGGGAGAATTTTATTTCTTCTTTCCCTATTTGGATCCCCTTTATGTCTGCATCTTGTCTTATTGCTGTAGCTAGGCATTCTAATACTAGATTGAAGAGAAGTGGAGAGAGTGGGCATCCTTGTCTCATTCCTGAGTTAAGAGGAAATGGCTTTAGTTTTTCACCATTGAGTATAATGCTGGCTGTAGGTTTGTCATATACAGCCTTTATTATATTGAGGAATGTTCCATGGATTCCTAATTTTTCCAGAACCTTCATCATAAAGGGGTGTTGGATCTTGTCAAATGCTTTTCCTGCATCTATTGAGATGACCATGAGGTTCTTATTCTTGCTCCTGTTGATGTGGTGAATAATATTAATTGATTTGTGTATATTGAACCAGCTTTGCATCCCTGAAATGAATCCTGTTTGATCATGGTGTATGATTTTTTGGATGAATTGTTGAAGTCGATTGGCCAAAATTTTGTTGAGAATTTTTGCATCAATGTTCATCAAAGAAATGGGTCTATAGTTCTCTTTCTTTGATGTGTCCCTGCCTGGTTTTGGGATGAGGGTTATGATGGCTTCATAGAATGTGTTCGGTAGTGAGCTTTCTCTTTCATTTTCATTGAAGAGTTGGAGGAGTATTGGTGTGAGCTCTGCTTTGAAGGCCTTGTAAAATTCCGCTGTAAAACCATCTGGTCCTGGACTTTTCTTAGCTGGGAGGTCTCTTATTGCTGTTTCTATTTCAATGCTTGATATGGGCCTGTTAAGCTGGTTTAACTCATCTTGGTTTAGTTTTGGCATGTCAATATTTGCTAGGAAAAGGTCCATTTCTGTCAAGTTCTCAAACTTATTAGCATAAAGTTTTGAGAAGTATTCCCTTATAATGTTCTGAATCTTGGTTGTTTCCGTGGTGATGTTTCCATTCTCATCTCTGAGTTTATTAATTGGGTGTGTTCTCTCATTTTTCTGATAAGGTTTGCTAAGGGTCTGTCAATTTTGTTACGTTTTTCGAAGAACCAATTCTTTGTTTTGTTGATTCTTTCTATAGTTTTTTTGGATTCTAATTCATTTAATTCTGATTTAATTTTGATTATTTCTTTCCATCTACTGGATTGGGGTTTATCTTGCTGCTCTTTTTCAAGGAGGTTTAGATGTGTCATTAAATTGTTAGTTTCCGATCTCTCCAATTTGTTGATGTAGGAGCTCAGAGCTATAAACTTGCCTCTGAGTACTGCCTTTGCTGTGTCCCAGAGGAGCTGGTAATTTGTGTGTTCATTTTTGTTGAATAGCATGAACATTTGAATTTCCTTTCTAATCTCTTCCATGACCCACTCATGATTCAGCAGTGTGTTGTTCAGCCTCCATGTGATACCGGACTTTCTTTGGTGGCTTTTGGTGTTGAGTTCTAATTTTATTCCCTTGTGGTCAGAGAGAATGCAAGGTATAACTTCAATGTTTCTGAATTTAGACAAGTTTGCTTTGTGGCCTAAAATGTGGTCTATTTTAGAAAACGTCCCATGTGCTGCTGAGAAGAACGTGTATTCTGATGCTGCTGGGTGAAATGTTCGGTAAATGTCTGTTAAGTCTAGTTGATCTATGCAGCTGTTTAGATCTGCGGTTTCTCTGTTGAGTTTTTGCCGAGTTGATCTATCTAGTGGGGAGAGTGGTGTGTTAAAATCCCCAACAATTAATGTCTTTGGATCTATATGGGATTTGAGGGAAAGTAGTGTTTCTTTGATAAATTTGGGTGCTCCATTGTTTGGCGAATAGATATTTAGGATTGTAATATCCTCCTGAAGGAGAGATCCTTTAATTTGTATGTAGCGACCTTCTTTATCTCTTTTCACGAATTTTAATTTGAAGTCTATTTTATCTGATATTAGGATTGCAACTCCCGACTGTTTATGAGGGCCGTTTGCTTGGTAGATTTTGTTACAGACTTTAACCTTGAAAATATGTTTGTTTTTACGGGCAAGATGTGACTCCTGCAGGCAGCAGATAGAAGGGTCTTGTTTTTTAATCCAACTTGACAGTCTATGTCGCTTAATTGGAGAGTTCAGTCCGTTAACGTTAAGAGATAGGACTGAGAGGTATTTGGGAGTTCCTGCCATGTTATCCACCTTCTTGGGGGCTGTGAAAACTGGGTTCTTCCTAAGGTTCTTGGATTCTCAGTTTGGGTGCAGTTTCTTGGCCTTTGTTGCGTTCTTGTTGGTTTTCTATGTGTAGGACATCTTTAAGAAACTTTTGCAGGGCTGGTTTGGTGGAGATCTATTGTTTCAATTTTTCTTTGCTATGGAAGGTTTTTATTTGGCCTTCAGTTATGAAGGAGAGTTTAGCTGGGTACAGTATTCTTGGTTGATAGTTGTTTGTTTTTAGGGCATGGCATACGTCATTCCAGGCTCTTCTTGCTTTGATTGTCTCTGCTGAGAAATCTGAGGTGATTCTAATTGGTTTCCCTTTATAGGTGATTAACCTTTTCTCCTTGACAGCTTTAAGGATCTTTTCCTTGGTCTGGGTTGATCCTGTGTGGATTATAATGTGACGGTGGGATGTCCTATTCTGGTCTGGTCTATTTGGTGTTCTAAAAGCTTCTTGTATCTGAATAGGCCTATCTTTTTGTAGGTTTGGGAAGTTCTCTGCTAGGATCCTGTTAAACAAATTTCCTAGACCATTAACTTCTGTTTCTAGGTGCTCCTCTACACACATTATCCTTAGGTTGGGCCTTCTGATGGTGTCTTCCAGGTGTTGGATAGACCTATCATATTTCTTGGACTTGTCTTGGATGGTTGTATGTTCTTTCTCTATAATATCTAGGCTGTCTTCAATCCCTGAGTTTCGATCTTCTGCATGGTCTAACCTGCTGTCAAGACTCTCTACTTTGTTTTTTATCTCTTTTCCTTCTAATTGGTCAGCTTTGATGGCTTCAAGTTCTTTGTTGAAGCTCTGTTTTAGGTCTTGTATTAATTTCTTTACTTCCTTAATTTGGTGTTCAGTGTTTGTTCTCAAATCACTTAGTTGATTGGTTATGGTTTCTTTGGACTCCCATTCCTTCTGTTGGGTTCCATTCAGCATTCCCTTTGTGGTCTCCCTGACTTCCTTCAGCTCTTTGTTAATGGATTCCATGAATGCCTTTAGTGATCTTTGTGTATTCTGTACCTGGTCTCTTAATTCGTGAATTACTCTTTGATTAGTTTCCTCCCTTCTGTGGGCTTCCTGCAGTTCTCTTTGAGTGTTCTCTTCCTGCTCACGCCATTCCTCCCTTTCTCTTTGAGTGTTCTTAAGTTGTTCACGTAAATCCTGTATCAGTTTTTGAGAAGCTTCCTCACGCTTATGATATTCCTGTATAAACTTCTGGGATGCCTCCTCTCTCTCCCTATCACGCTCATGGAGAGTCCTTTGTAAGTTGTCAAACTTCTCATTTATCATGTTTGCCACCAGTGTTTGTAGAGCTATTTGGGAACTCTCCTCTGGATTGTTCATTATCTGATCTGACCCCTGATTATCAAGATTGGGAATTGAGATACCCGAATTTGCCATTTTTCTTGTGTTTTTCCGGCTTACTCTGCCCATTTGAGATGAAGATAGCACCAGTTTTGTGCTAGAACACTATCTTAAGGCAACCATCAACCAAAGTTTGCATTTGTACAGTCAATACTCTACAGATAAAATCTAGTTCATCAGATACATCTATTCAACATCAAACGACTATATGTTAAAGGATTTCGAACCGCAGAAAAGAATTTGGAAAACCAGAAATTATTAGGATTAGGGAGAGATGTGGATAAAAAATAGGAATAGATTGGTGTGGGGAGGCACAGGGAGAGTTAACTATGTCCTAATCACAGTGCAGGAAATGGGTTGGGTAGGATGCAAGTAGAGAGAGAGAGAAAAAGAAGAGACGGAAAGGGGAATAAAAAGAGACCAGAAAAAGAATAGAAACGTAAAAATTAATGTTATTACAGAGGTTAGAAGACCGTCTATTTAGAGAGGAATGTGAATATGTTCAGAGAAGGGGAGGGACATAGAGGAGATGTGAAAAGCTTTAAGGATGGGAAAGGGGGAAGAAACGATCAGAAGTTCAGTAGAGCTAGATAAAAAACAAAAAGATAATTAAGAAAGAAAGAAAAAGAGAAAGAAGACAAGAAAAGAAAGGAAAACTCTCATTCACGTATTCCTAAAATAAAAATTATAAGATGAGAAAAAAAAAGGTACTGGAAAACAATTATTTTTTCAGAAGAGGCAAAAATTAAAGATTAATAAAAGTTTTAGAAGGGAAAAAAATGTATATATATATATATATATATATATATATATATATATATATATATATATATATGGTAACAAAAAACAAAAAACAAGCAAAAAAAAAGAAAAGAAGAAGAAGAAGAAAAAATTCTTTTGATTTTTTTTATTTGGGGGGGGGAGGAGTGGGAAGAATCCTGTATCTCCCTTTTGTCTGCAACCAGTCTCTTGTTGGAGTCTCTGGTCAGCTTGAGGTCCTGTGGCTTGATTGGTTTCTTAAGTCGGTTGGTTGGAAGAGGCAGAAAAATGCTCTGCTTTACCCAAGATTTTGAGATCCCCCTCCCAGGTTAGTTTTCTGGGAGGGTGGTCTGCTTTGAGAGTCACAAAAGAGGGGGATGTGGTGATGAGGCTAGGTTCTGGGTAGAGTTGAGGCCTTTCAACAAACAGTAGCTTTTCCCTGCGGCTATTTTGTGATAAAGCTCACAGCGCCCAGCCTGGAGCCATTCTCAGGGCTTCTGTTTTTCAATTGATTGTGGTGGCTGCTAGAGGGAGGGGCAGCCTCTGGCTCTGGTTACCCAGTGAGGCAAGGCACTCCGATGGCTGGCGCCTGAGCTGGGTGACTTTTCCCTGGATGGAGCTGAGTCTGGCAGGTCACTTCACCGTTAAGTTCTTGTGACCTGCTAAATGACTCATTTTATTCCAAGGCCTGAGCTGGGGCTAGCAGCTCCTCCGAGCTTTGTCGGTATCCAAGATGGAGATCACCGGTGCTGGGGGGGAGGGGTGGCCTTCCTTCCTCTGTTACCTGAGGAGTGAGGACGTCGGGCTTGTACTCACGCCGAGTCTTGGATCCTGGGTCGTCTCTGGTCTGCTAACAGCAGGATGAAGATGTTCGCTCCTTGTCGGTTCTTGTTGGTGTTGAGTAGAATCCGCTCGTCCGCTGCGTCTGGCTCCTTTGTCCCCGACTCTCTGTGTCTCAGGTATGACTCCGCGGCGGTGGTCGCCGCCGCGACCCCGCCGCCGGAGCGGCAGCTGATGCGTTTCCTTGGCTTCCCCTCTCTTGTCTAACTCTCTGTCCTGTGATGGCAAACTTGGTGTGATTCTCTTTCTTAGGACTGTTGACTGGAACTCTAAAACTACTTTCTATGCGAGAGCTTCTTCAGATTCCAACTTCTCCTCCACCATCTTCCCAGAACTCTACCCGTCAAAGAATTTTTTGTTCTATATTTTATAAAAAAAATTTTGTTTCTAAAAATTTTTTAATCTTTAATTTTTACCTTTTTTGAAAAAAAATGTTTTATATTAATTTTTTGTCCGCTTAGAATTTTATTTTAGGGTTATAAGTGAGTGTGAGTTTTTCTCTCTTTTTGTGTTTGTTTTTGTTTTTGTTTAGCTCTATTGAACTTCTGATCTTTTTTCTTTCTTTCTTACCCTTTTCATCTGTTCTTCTCTTTCGTTCTTTATGTGACTTAATTGCTGTTCTGCACATCCTCAGATAAACCCGTAGTCAATTATTAGATGTTATCCCCCATTGTGTACACACTTAATCCACAAATTTATTACTCAATTCAAAACCTCTTAGACTTAAATTCCTTAATAGCAGTACTACCTCTTTATACCTATATAATATTTTAAATATTTTTATTTTTAAGTTTTTCACATCTCCTTTATATCCCTCCCTTTCTCTCATTAAATTCATTTTCTTCTCTGAATAGTTTGTTTACGAATATCTATAATATTTTTAATTTTTACTTTTCTATTTTTTCTGGTCTCTTTTTTCCCCTTTCTATTTCTTTTTTTTTCTATCTCTCTACTTTCATCCTATCCAACCTATTTCCTGCTTTGAGATTAGGACTTAGTTAACACTCACTGTGCCATCCCACATCACTCTTCCTATTTTTTACCCACAACTCTTCCTAAACCTAATAATTTGTGGTCTTCCAAATTCTTCTTTGTGGTTCGTAGCCCATTAATATATAGTTGTTTGATGTTGAATAGATGTATCTGTTGAATTAGATTGTATCTGCAGACTATTGACTGTGCAAATATAGACTTTGGTTGATGCTTGCCTTAAGATAGTGTTCTAGCACAAAACTGGTGTTAATTTCATCCCAAATCGGCAGAGTTAGCCAGAAAAACACAAGAAAAATTGCAAGTCCTGGTATCTCAAATCCCACTCATGATAATCAGGGGACAGAACAGATAACAGATAATGAATAATCCAGAAGAGAGTTCCAAAATAGCTCTATGAACACTGCTGGCAAACATGATAAATGAAAAGATTGAAAACATTCCAAGAATTTTGTATGAGCAGGATACGGAGAGAGTGGAGGCAATCCAAAAGTTTATACAGGAATATCATAAGCGTGAGGAAGGTACTCAAAAACTGATACAGGATTTGCATGAGCAGCTTGAGAATACTCAAAGGGAAAGGCAGGAATGGCGTGAGCAGGCTGAGAACACTCAAAGAGAACTACAGGAATCGCATGAACCAGAGGAAGCTAATCAAAGAGTAATACAGGAATTGAGAGAGCAGGATGAGAATACAGAAAGATCACTAAAGGCATTCAGGGAATCCATTAAAAAAGAGCTGAAGGAAGTCAGGGAGCCCACAAAGGGAATGCTGAATAGAAAATAACAGAAGGAATGGGAGTCCAAGGAAACCATAACCAATCAACTAAGTGATTTGAGAATAAACACTGAGCACCAAATTAAGGAAGTAAAGAACTTCATACAAGATCTAAAACAAAGCTTCAACAAAGAATTTGAAGCCATCAAAGCTGACCAACTAGAAGGAAAAAAAATAAAAAACAAAGTAGAAAGTCTCGACAGGAGGTCAGATCATGCAGAAGATCGAATCTCGGGGAGTGAAGAGAGCCTAAACATTATAGAGAAAGAACATACAACCATCCAATAGAAATCCAAAAAATATGAGAGATCTATCCAACACTTGGAAGACACCATCAGAACGCCTAATCTAAGAGCAATGGTTGTAGAGGAGCACCTAGAAACAGAAGTTAATGGTGAAGAAAATTTGTTTAACAGGATCCTAGCAGAGAACTTCCCAAACATGCAAAAAGATAGGCCTATTCACATACAAGAAGCTTTTAGAACTCCAAATAGGCCAGACCATTATAGGACATCCCACTGTCAAATTATAATCCACATAGGATCAATTCAGACCAAGGAAAAGATCCTTAAAGCTGTCAAGGAGAAAACATTAATGACATATAAAGGGAAACCAATTAGAATCACCTCAGATATCTCAGCAGTGACAATCAAACAAGAAGAGCCTGGAATGATGTATGCCATGCACTAAAAACAAATCACTATCAATCAAGAATACTCTACCGAGCTAAACTCTCCTTCATTACTGAAAGCCAAATAAAAACCTTCCATAGCAAAGAAAAATTGAAACAATAGATCTCCACCAAACCAACCCTGCAAAAGATTCTTAAAGATGGCTTACACATAGAAAACAAACAAGACCACAATAGAGGCCAAGAAACTGCACCCAAACTGAGAATCCAAGAACCATAGGAAGAACCCAGTTTTCGCAGCCACCAAGAAGGTGGAACTCCCAAATACCACTCAGTCCTATCTCTTAACATTAACGGACTTAACTCTCCAATTAAGGGACATAGACTGTCTAGTTGGATTAAAAAACAAGATCCTTATATATGCTGCCTTCAGGAATCACATCTTGCCCGTAAAAACAAACACATTTTCAATGTTAAAGGTTGGAACAAAATCTACCAAACAAATGGCCCCCATAAACAGGTGGGAGTTGCAATCCTAATATCAGAAAAAATAGACTTCAAATTAAAATTTGTGAGAAGAGATAAAGAAGGTCCCTACATACTAATTAAGGTTTCTCTCCTTTAGGAGGATATTACAATTCTAAATATCTATTCGCCAAACAACGGAGCTCACAAATTTATCCAAGAAACACTACTTTCCCTCAAATCCTACATAGATACAAAGACATTAATTGTTGGGGATTTTAACATACCATTCTCCCCACTAGATAGATCACCTCCGCAAAAACTCAACAGAGAAACCGCAGATCTAAACAACTGCATAGATCAACTAGATTTAACAGACATCTACCAAATATTTTACCCAACAGCATCAGAATACACATGGAACATTTTCTAAAACAGACCACATTTTAGGCCACAAAGCAAAATTGTCCAAATTGAGACACATTGAAATTTTACCTTGCATTCTGTCAGACCACAAGGGAATAAAATTAGAACTCAACACCAAAAGCCACCAAAGAAAGTCCGGTAACACATGGAGGCTGAACAACACACTGCTGAATCACGAGTTGGTCATGGAAGAGATTAGAAAAGAAATTCAAGTGTTCATGCTATTCAAAAAACTGAGCACACAAATTACTAGATCCTCTGGGACATAGGAAAGGCAGTAATCAGAGGCAAGTTTATAGCTCTGAGTTCCTACCTCAACAAATTGGAGAGATCTGAAACCAACAATTTAATGAGACATCTGAAGTTCCTTGAAAAAGAGCAGCAAGATAAACCCCATTCCAGTAGACGGAAAGAAAAAATTAACATTAAATCAGAATTAAATGAATTAGAATCCAAAACAAACTATAGAAAAAAATCAACAAAACAAAGAGTTGGTTCTTCAAAAAAATTAACAAAATTGACAGACCGTTGGCAAATCTTATCAGAAAAAGAAGAGAACACACCTAAATAAAAAAACTCAAAGATGAGAATGGAAACATCAACACGGAAACCACCAATATTCAGAAAATTTTAAGGGAATACTTCTCAAACTTTATGTTAATAAGTTTGAGAACTTGGCAGAAATGGCCCTTTTCCTAGCAAATATTGACATGCCAAAACTAAACCAAGATGAGTTAAACCAGCTTAACAGGCCCATATCAAGCATTGAAATAGAAACAGCAATAAGAGACCTCCCAGCTAAGAAAAGTCCAGGACCAGACGGTTTTACAGCGGAATTCTGCAAGGCCTTTATTGCAGAGCTCACACGAATACTCCTCCAACTCTTCAATGAAATTGAAAGAGAAAGTTCACTACCAAACACAGTCTATGAATTCATCATAACCCTCATCCCAAAACCAGGCAGGGACTCATCAAAGAAAGAGAACTATAGACCCATTTCTTTGATGAACATTGATGCAAAAATTCTCAACCAAATTTAGGCCAATCGACTTCAACAATTCATTCAAAAAATCATACACCATGATCAACAGGGTTCTTTTCAGGGATGCAAAGCTTGTTCAATATGTGCAAATCAATTTTTATTATTCATCACATCAACAGGAACAAAGATAAGAACCACATGGTTTTCTCAATAGATGCAGAAAAACCATTCGACTAGATCCAACACCCCTTTATAATGAAGTTTCTGGAAAAATTAGGAATCCATAGAACATTCCTCAATACAATAAAGGATGTATATTACAAACTTACAGCCAGCATTATACTTACTGGTGAAAAACTAAAGCCATTTCTTCATAACTCAGGAACAAGACAAGGATGTTCACTCTCTCCACTTCTCTTCCACCTAGTGTTAGAATGCATAGCTACAGCAATAAGACAAGATGCAGACATAAAGGGGATCCAAAGACAGAAAGAAGAAAAAAACTCTCTCTTCGCAGATGATATGATCCTGTATTTAAAGAAACCCATAGACCCCATTCCCAAATTACTCAAGCTGATTCAAAATTTTGGCAAAGTAGCAGGGTATAAAATTAACCCCCCAAATCAATGGCTTTTCTATATGAGAACAATGAGCAAAGTGGGGCTGAATTTAGGAAAGCAACTCCATTTGTAATATCCCCACAAAAAATAAAATACCTAGGAATTAACTTAACCAAAGAAGTGAAGGACCTCTATGATGAAAACTTAGAAAACTTGAAAAAGGAAATCAAAACAGAACCTAGAAAATGGGAAAAACTCCTATGCTCCTGGATTGGAAAGATTAATATCATAAAAATGGTAATACTTCCCAAGGCTCTCTACAAATTCACTGCGATACCTATCAAAATTCCAACCTCATTCTTCAAGGAAATAGAAGAGGCAATCTAAAATTTCATATGGAACAATAAAAGACTCTGAATAGCAAAAACGCTCCTCAACAGAAAGAACACTGCTGGAGGAACATCAATACCAAATTTCAAACTCTACTATAAAGCCATAGTAGTCAAAAGAGCTTGGTACTGGCACAAGAAGAGACCTCAGGACCAATGGAATAGAATTGAAAACCCAGTAGTGAACCTACAGACCTATAACCATCTAATCTTTGATAAGAGAGCTAAAAAAATAGAATAGAAGAAAGACAGCCTCTTCAGTAAATGGTGCTGGCAAAATTGGTTAACTACTTGTAGAAAACTAAAGCTAGACCCTTGTCTATCACCCTGCACCACAATCACCCCAAATGAATCAAAGACCTCAGAGTCAAAGCAGACACAACGAAAACATTTCAGGATGGAATAGGAGAAACCCTAGGTCTCCTTCGCGCAGGCCAAAATTTTCTTAATAGAGGCCTGGAAACACAACAAATCAAAGAAAGTTTGGACAATTGGGATATTGGTATTTCATGAAATTGCAGAGCTTCTGCATGGCAAAGGACATAGCTAGCAAGATCAATAGAAAGCCCACGGATTGGGAGAAGATCTTCACTAGCCATACAACAGACAAGGGTCTCATATCTAAAATACACTGGGAACTCAAAAAATTAAATTCCCCAACAACAAATCCTCAAAGAAACAACTGCCCAGTAAATAAGGGGGCTAATTACTTAAAGAGAAACTTCTCTGAAGAAGAAAGAAGGATGACCAATAGACACATGAAGAAATGTTGAACCTCCCTAGCCATAAAAGAAATGCAAATCAAAACAACATTGAGATACAACCTCACCCCAGTTAGAATGGCATAAATCAAGAAGTCTAATAAGAACAGTTGCTGGAGGGGATGTGGACAGAAGGGAACCTTATTTCATTGTTGGTGGGAGTGTAAACTTGTTCAACCACTTTGGAAAGTAGTATGGAGGTTCCTCAAAAGACTTCACATAGATCTCCACTGTGACCGAGCAGTCCCCCTTTTGGACATTTACCCAAATGTTTACAAACAAGACCACACTAAAGCTACCAGCACAACTATGTTTATTGCAGCATTATTTACCATAGCTAAGATCTGGAACCAACCCCGATGCCCCTCAGTAGATGAATGGATCAAGTAAATGTGGTATATATATACACAATGGAATTCTATGTCTCCATCAGAAAGAATGACATTACCCCATTTGTTAGGAAATGTAAAAACTTGGAAAAAATTATATTAAGTGAAGTAAGCCAAGCCCAAACAAACATAGGTCCCATGATTTCCCTTATTTGCATTATTTAGTATATGTATGAGTCAAGCAGAAAAGTTCAGATAATGTGATGTTAGGAAAATTAACCCTAAAATATGTATTTTAAATGTTTTTGTCTTTCATGCATTTGTTTCTAACGCATTTGTTTCTTTGTTGCTTTGTATGTCCCTCCCCTACAGGATAAACCCTGCTTTCACTGTATTTGATGTCGGTATAATTTGTGGAGGAGAAGGGGAAAAATAAGTCGTTTAAATAAGGATACAGGTGGACCTGTTGCAACAATGAGAAGTACAAGTTCTCATGTCGAAAACGAACTTTACAACTTGTGGGGGTGGGATGGGGTGGGGGGAGGAAAGATGGGAAGGGATGGGAAGGGTAAACAAAGGAGGAGGGTACAATGCTTGATAAGAAATGTACTCACTATCTTGCCCAAGTAATTGTAACCCCTCTGTGCAGTGTTTTCACAATAAAAAAATTAAAATTAAAAAATTTTTCATTTAACTGAAATTGGAAGAATTAATTTCTCAGACACTATTCATATTTGAGATGGAGTAGCCATATATAGTCAGTGGCTACTCTGTTAGAGAATGTATATATAGAATATTTCCATTATCACAGATGTTTCTGTTAGAATTGGTTTAGAGCGTGTTTCTGCTTGTTATGGGATGGTCCATGTTCATAAACTACTTATGCTCCATCGTTTCTACTCAGACTGAAGATCAGACTAGAAAGGCTAGATACCCATTAACTTAATGTATAGATATAAATTGTTCTACATAGGCACATTTATTTGTGAGGAGGAAAAGGATCAAACAGTCAACAGCAGCAGAGTCAACTGTCTCAACTTTAGGAATGAATTGGTGAAAATTTTAGCAATTCTTTGCAGCTTTTCTTTTGTGATTGAAATTGGCTGTGGTATTCTCAATGGTGATTTTGTTGGAAAGTTTAAATGTGTAATTATCACATTAGCTCACAGAAGAATTAGGGTTTGTGCTTTGTAAATATCATTTGGTATTTACATGTGACATTTCTAATTTTCCTGGCATCCATACACCACAAATATCTTTATAAGGTTTCTGAGGTGTTTCTTTCGTTAATTTTGATTCTTCTTACAAGAGGCATTTAAAAAATTAGTGGAAAAATTAAGACGTTCTTGTGTTTTATATTCCCATTAGTACTCAGTAAGCTTAATAAAGAATGAGATTCCAAGAACTATGTGTAGAAATTTTATCTCCAATAACCTGTTTCCTTTCATTAATTATTTGAGCAAAGAGAACTGGCTCCCCAAAATCTCCCCTTCAGAATTGAAGAATGAATTGGGAATAAGGCAAGGAAAGAGAGCCACAGTAATTTGCACTGAAGTTACTGTGCTGTCACAATGAACACATATTCTCATGCAATCTTTTTGAATCCCACAGTTAGCATTTTTGTGTTTTTATTAGTATGGTAAGGATGACTGACTTTCCCAGACTGAGAGTTGGAAATGTGTGGGACACATTCCTTTATCTATGGAATCTTCCACAAAATTGTGTAACATTCATTTTGGCTTTCGGTGCCTTTTCCATCCTTGTCACAGGTATGTATTTCTACAAATGGAGAAGTTGATTCATCAATCGCCTTTAAATGATCAAATTATGTGGATTGGGGGATTGTGTGATTTGCTGTAGAAGCAAGGTATTATGGGTAGGACCCTTTGGTCCACGTTGGCATTTCTTTGTCGAATTCTTTTTTTTAATTAAAAAATGTATTGTGAAAATACCGTACAGAGGGGTTACAATTACATGGGCAAGATAATGAGTATATTTCTTATCAAGCAAGGTTGCCTCCTCCTTTGTTTCCCCTTCCCATCCCTTCCCATTCCGGGCCCCCTCCCCCACCCCTTGCCGAGGTTGTAAAGTTCATTTTTCGACATAACAGCTTGTACATCTCATTGTTGCAATGGGTCCACCTGTATCCTTATTTAAATGATTTGTTTTTTCCCTTCCCCCCCATAAATTATAACAACATCAAATACAGTGAAAGCAGGGGTTATACCATGTGGGAGGGACATACAAAGCAACAAATAAATCATCTTATAAATACGTTAGAAACAATCACATTGGGGTCCTTACTTATGGACTCATGTGTAAATAATTCTCTCCATATTCCAGTATAATCCAGTAGAGTAGGGCAATGCATTAGAACTTTAAAACATGCCAATAATTCTTTTAAAATATACTTTTAAATAGAATAACATAAGTAAAAGCTTTTGGTTGTCTTTTTTTTTAGTTTTTTTCATTTTAATTTTATTGTCAAGGTGATGTAGAGAGGGGTCACAGTTACATAAGTAAGGTAATGATTACATTTCTTGTCTAACTTTTTACCCCCTCCTTTATTTTTCTTCCCTTTTTCCTCCCTTTCTCAATGCCCCCCAAGTTGTAAAGATCATTTCCAACATATTGTCACTTTTGATTTTCTTTAAGTAAATGTTTATGTTTTTCCCATTTTGGACTTCTACAAGGTGAATATTGGAACACTACGGTTAGACCTTCTGCCATGCATATATGCATATACATATTTTCATATAACTTTGGGGTGATATATTTGTTTGATTATTCATTTGTTTGTTGCCAAAACTGGAACTTGAATTCAGTGCCTGCGTATTATTCTCGGCTTTACTTTTTCCCCCCAAGGTTAGCCACAGCTCCACTATTGGCATTTTGATGGTTAAATGGATTTTCCTATGGGGGCTGGCTGTGAACCATGATCCTCAAATCTCACCCCTATGAGTAGGTAGGATTACAGGTGTGAGTCTACATCGCATTATATCATGCATATATTTCCTATCTAATAACATCCTAAGAAATTGCACTGTTCTAAGAACATCACTTATAATGATTACATGGGAGTCCAGTCCTTATAAATACCATAGTTTATTGAACTGTCTCTACCCTGAAAATCTTTGTTGTCTCCAAAATATTAAATGCATCATTAAAGGTCTTTTGAATTTTTCATTCTAGTATTTATTTTTATAAACAGATAAGTCTCTGCTAGTTGTTAGAAAAAACCAAATAGAAACTTTCTTCTTACATAATAATCCATCTTAACTTGCCTCATCTAAAAAAAATAAGTTACCCCTCTCTGTGAAGTTGTTCTTTTCCCAGCATGTAGTTCCAGTTTTGTACAATTTTACACACCTTACCCACTGTAATGCCTTTTTCTAAAATCCTTCTTGCTATCATCCAGTTTTTTAAAAAACATTTTCCAAATTATTTCATTAATAGGAAGGCATAATTAAATATTAGCAACTTAATGTCATCATTTCCCTGGGTATTTACATTTTAGCCTGGAACTTGATTCTAACAAGATTATACTTTAATGGAAGAATCAGAGCATCAATCAGGAGGCTGAGATTTCCATTATGAACAATTTTTTTCATGCATTGCTTGTTTTTGTTTTAAGATTTGAAGGCTAAAGATTACCAGCTCATATGACCCCGGTTCCATCTTGTATATACATTTTTCTAATTTGGGGAGGGACAGGGAAATAACAAAATGCTGAGACAAGGATTCAGTTTGATCCATTGTAACAATGGCATGTACAAGACACTATGTTGAAAACGAACTTCACATCTTCGAAAGTAGGGGGAAAGAGGAGTTGGGAAATAGAGAAGGAAGGGAATTTAGGGGGGAAACAAAGGAGGGGGTAACAATGCTCAATAGGAAATGTACTCATTACCTTACTCATGTAATTGTAACAACTCTATACAGTATCTTTACAAAAAATTTTTGAAAAGATTACCAGCTCATACTTCCACAATTAACTGGCTATACACCTTAAATACTTCATATGGCACAAAATAGGAAACCAAAAAAAAGCAACTTTCAATATAGATTGTCCATTGTTGTAAAACTGAGATGCCAAATGCAGTGCCCAGTGCACAGGAACCCAGAGTACAGTCATTAACATCTAGAATGCTGAGTTGTCTTCTTTGGCTGGAAATTTCTTAATTTTATTATAAACATTATGCAGAAATGTCCTGAAACAATATTCATGGAGAATAAACAGTTCTACAAAATCAGGAAAATTTTACCAGGTCAAAAAGAGGAAAACATGACAAGAAAATTTCTATTCCTGGTTATATAAAATATAGGATTGAACAATCGTCTACCAATGGTCTGAAGAAGAGAACAATTATTTAAGTGAGTTGTTATTATAAATGTAATAATAGAGTGCTATGCATGGTAAAATAGAACCTGATGATGATCCATGAACTCTGTCTGGGGAGGTCAGGAAATTCTTTCTTGCACAGTGTCTTGATACATGGGAAGGGAGTAAAAAAGATGAAACGCTTATGAAGTTTAGTAGTCTCCAAATACTATGACCAAGTAATACAAAGTATCAGGAACAGGGTAGCAGTGAATCAAATTGGAGCGATTGAAATGGCCATGTAACTTAGTTTTGTTGCAATTGCTTAATATGCACAAGGCCGTGCGTTCAATCCCAAGCCCTAAAAAGGAAGGAAGGAAGAGACAAAGAAAGATATGTGAGGTGGGCCTAGCACCATCATAGAAGTTTTATTTTCTAGCCCAGGATTTCATACTGTTAAATACACATTATTACTGCATGGGGATTTAAAAGTACAGTTGCCCAATTCTTATCTATTTGTGTTTGAGTGGGTAGAGATGTATCAACTTCAGCTGATATGACTTGGGGGCAGCCAGGATAGAGATATCACGGTAGTGCATATGAGTTTAGAACATGGAAAAAAAGTTCGTGAGCCTTTTATTTCTGCAGAAAAACAAATGCATATGGTATATCAGCCTAAGTATGGATACAATTTCGTCTGCATTTAACTGTACAAATGTATCAATTTTGCAAATTTGGGTAAATTACCTACCTCTCTTTAAGCCTTGGTTTCCTATTTTGGACATGGGAGCCAATGAGACTATAATGAGAGAGTGTTTATAAAGTGTTTTCTGGCTATGCATTTTAAAATGTATTATAACTGCCTTTAGTTGACTTGTTTATATAGTGTAAATTTGTACCAGGTGCTGAAGAGCAAAGCAGACGAGGATCAAGTGTCCTGTCTTAGGTATCTTGGGCACTTGATGTCATTCCTTATATTCCAAAATTTGTGAAGTCAGAGTTGGACAAGAAGGCAGTTTTAAAACATTTTCCCTAAGGAGCCTTAACATTTTTCAGTATCACAGGGACTCTGGAAATTTGGTAGAGAAACCACAACAGTCCTTTTCAGCTGGCTTACTGTTCATCCTTTTGACTTATGATGACACATTACCAGACACTGAATTGGCTATAAACACTAAATTTATTTTTACATTCTGGAGCCTGGAGGTCCAAGATTGCAATGCCAGCATAGTCAGTATTTTTTTTCTGAGTGATGCACTGTATTAAAGATCAGGAGTGAAATCTCTTTGGTTTTGTTTATTTAAATCCCATTCATGAAGGCTTGCCTCCATGACTTAATTAACATCCACATACACACAAAAGCCCACTTCTGTAACATTACATTTGAGATAGGATTTCAACATGTGAAACTGGATGAAGGGTGTAAATAAATGTAAATAAATACATTCGTTTCCCCCCCCCCCATAAGATTGTGGATCTAAGAACAGGAAGATCCAGACATTGAATAATCATACAGCTGACCTCTGGGCCACTCTATGATTTTGGAGTATTATATTGATCTGGCTTATTCAATTCTATGCCTTCACTACAAGATTATTTGGAGAATACATAAGATAATTACACTAAGTGAGTAGTTATTTAGAGAATTATTTCATATTATTTGCTTTTCATTTTTTGGTAGGTACTTGGGTTTGAATTCAGGGCCTTGCATTTGCCAGGCAGGCACCTTACCCCTTGAATCATACCACATCCAGCAATTTTTGCTTTGGTTATTTTTGAGGTAGAGTCTTGCATTTGTTTATTCCTAGGCTACCTGGATAGTAAACTTCCTAGTTGGATGTCCAACACAGGTAGGATAACACCCACACATTGGCACACCCCGCTTTTATTGACTGAGATGGAGGTCTCATATGTTTTCCAGCTTAACCCTGAACTCCCACTATCCACATGTCCATTTTCAAAGAAGCTAGGATTATAGGTATAAACCATCTCATTTTATTTATGTTTATGAAAAGTCTGAAAGCTATTAGAAAATCCCCTAGAGTTTACTAACCATACCCACATTCTAAGTGATATACTCATGTTTATTCTGTTACAAACTGTGTTTTTCATAGTTTTATATAGAGATGTGGCACATCAAGAATAAAAATATTACTAATTCCAATTCAAGTAGCTATGACTAATATCTATGTGTGGATTTATGTTTTCTGGAAAAAAAATCCTGAGTACATAGGCCAAAAATTCGATATTCCTAACAAGCAAAAATTTGCTTCCAGTATGATCAGCAGTTTGCAAATGGGGATTCCATGCCTGTAGAGGAGACATGTCACAGGGGAATTCCCTGCTGTGACGCTAAAATAATTCTGTCCTGTTCAAAATATCAGAATGGTAAAAATTTGTCAAAATTATTACATGGGAACTTTCTTGACCTGATAAAGAGTACTGAATTAGAATGAAAGAATTCCTAGTTGCTCAGGCAACGATGTCATCAATTTCTGTTCAATCACATAGCAGGCATTTTTGCTAATGAAACAAAATATAAAGATCTTGACAAATTGCTTTATTCATAATATATAAAGGACTCTTAAATCCATGAATAAGACAATAATAACCCCATTAAGAAGATACAGAGAGAAGACAAATAAGTACACCAAAAGCCCATATATTATAAGACTGTTGTAGAAATTCTTCTCAAATGTGTTCAGATAATGCTTTCTGGAATGAAAGGAATGTGAATAATTTCACTATCTTGATTCTTCAAAGAATAATTTTAAGAAAAACTGCATAAAGAACTTCAGAGTTCATGGAATTCTTGTTTCATATTCTGTGCATAACACTTTACAAAAGGCATATTCTTTAATTTTATAAAGCACCAATATTTTTAGCTTTTTACCAAAAACAACACATGACAACTCTAAGAAACAGTTCCATGTTACCCAGCCAGCAGAAGAGTTTCAGATATTAGTATAGTCACGAGGTTTGCAAATAATGAATTGAATTTGAGCCATGTATTCTGGTTTCTGTTCATGTATTCTGGTTTCTGCTCATTCTCAATTGTAATTTACACATCAGCCTTCAGAAATACACCACCTTTCTTCTTGCCTCCATTTCTGTATTCTGAAAATGAAGATAATATTCTCCCAACCTTAGATGATGAGGTATGTAACACCACCAGATGACAGAGAACACATATTTGCATTGTTGGGATTTATCCAACAATTGTTGAATAGCTTCTCTAAAAATCTATGTAACAATTGTCTTATAGCTTTTATAAAAATCTCAACAATAATTTTACTGGCTTAACACCTTGTTTAAAGGTGTTAAAATACCAACCAAATTTAACCTATTTTTAAAAATTAATATAAAATCAACTCAATCCTCCTGTTCTTTTAGGAAGTAAATCCTCTTAATGAGCTCCTCACCTTCTGACACATAGCTATTAAGTGCATTTTCATGAAACCATTACCTCTCATTTTCATCTCATTGAATTCAATTTTACAGAGTTGTTCTGTCTTACAAAACTGGTTGCAAAGACTTTCCCTTGATTTCCACAAATAATGGTAGTCATTTGTGTAAGTGACTTCTCAAAATTTTACGGCAATTGAAGAAGGAAATTATAGCAGAAAATTGTACAGAAAATATCTTGAAAATTGTAACAAGAACCTTTTTCCTTTTCCTTGTCTTTTGTTCTCAGTAGAAGGTATGGAATTCAGGGCCTCAAACTTGCTGGATAATTGCTCTTGATCTATACCCCTAGCACTTTGTTTAGCTTTAGTTTGCTTTTCAGATAGTCTCATATTAACTGCCTCAAACAGTGGTCCTCCAACTTCTGCCTCTCTTATCAACATATGGCACCAGTTTGCTTTAGAGATTTGAGTTTCAGTATTATATTTTTACCATACCAACAGCAAACATCCAGTGTCTATCTCATAATTAATTAGAATTATAGGCATGTACCAGTATATCAAGCTGAAGTTTTCTAAAAAGAAATCATCAGTAGTTCTGCTAACAGGGAATTATTCACTAACTTTTCTTTAGTCTCCAATTCTCTGCTTCTGTAACTTCTTTGTCATTTTTCTCCTCACTGAAGCCTGCAAATTTGTGATAACTTCAGTTTTGTTAAAGCTTTCAAAATATTCCTGTTTAGTCTATATTCATCATGTCTCATGTTCCACATCACAGTGATTTTTCTTACCAAAATATTTGTCTCAGCCAGGAGAGGTGACCAATGCCTACAATCCTAGGTACTCAGGAAGCTGAGATGTAAAGATTTTGGTTGGAAGCCAGCCAAATATTTTCTATCTAAAAGGAAACTTGGTGCCACCTAGTAACATAAAAATATTATTTCATATTTGACATAATAACATCTTGCAAATTTAAAGATATTCATTGATAACCTTAAAAGAAACAAGAAATTAAACATGAATTTCTCTCAGGAAACCCAAGCCAACATCTTAAGCAATCTACTTATAAAAAATAAAAGTTATTCTGGCTGCCTGAGGCTCATGCCCATAATACTAGCTACTCAAGAGACTGAGATCTGAGGATTGTGGTTCAGAACCAGACCAGGGATACAAATCTGAGAGATCTTTTTCTACAACTAACCAGCAGAAACCTAGTACTGGATGCATGTCTTAAGTGGTAGAGCACCAGTTGTGAGCAACGCAAAATGGTCAAGCAAGAATGAAAGCCCTTAAGTTCAAACACCAGTATTGCACACAAATAGATAAATATATAAAATATAAAATTAAGCTAGCCGCCCATGGCTCACACCTGTAATCCTAGGATAAAATATGAGGATAAAATATGAGGATAAAATATGAGGATAAAATATGAGGATAAAATATGAGGATAAAATATGAGGAATGTCCTTGAGATTCTTATCTCCAATTACCCACCAGAAAACCAAAAGTGGCACTGTGGCTTATGTGGTAGAACGTTCGCCTTGAGCTGAAGAGCTCATGGACAGCTCCCAGACCTAGAGTTCAAGCCCCATGACTGACCCAATATACATATATAAATAAAATTCATGAGAAAATTTGAAATATATCCACAATGGAGTTTTCAACTATACATAGCAATAAAATATGTCATTGATGGCAAAATGGATAGAACTAGATACCATTATATTAAGCAAAAGTAAATATGCTGAGAAAGTAAAATATTATATGTTTTTGCTTGTATGCAGTATCTAGCTGTAAAAATGGAAGACAGAAATATAAAACAGAAGAGAACCTGTTTGAGGGGAGGTACCAGTGGAAGGGGAGAAGATAAAACAAGAGGGCATGGAGGGGGAGGGTGCAGTATTATCTTCTACATATTCTGTTCATATTGTGTGTGTGTAAGAAGAGTACAATAAAACCTGTTGAAATTGTTTCAAGAAGAGGGAAGTAGAAAAGAGAGAAAGTGATAAAGGGGATGAATTGTGATAGAGTTATATAGTATGTATGAATAACAGTGAAAAAGTCTATGTACAAATAATACAGGCAAATACAAAGTGGAAAAATTATAAAAAGCAACAGTGATACCAAAATAATATTTAAACATGTAAAAGATTGTATCAAACATTGAAAGAATTCTCCTAAAGACAAAATTTCTATAGTAAAATTATTTTCTTCTATTGTTAAAAGTAATCTGCTATATATACTGTGGACTGGTGGCTCACATCTGTTATGTTAGCTACTCAGGAGGATCACAGTTCAGAGCCTGCCTGGGCAGGAAAGTCCATGAGACTTTCATGTCCAATTAACCACCAAACATCTAGAAGTGATCTAGTACTAACCTTGAGCAACAAAGCTAAGAGACAGCAGTCAGACCTTGAGTTCAGCCCTACTGCTGACTATATAAATTAATACAATTTTTAAAATATAATGAGATGTTATTAAGGAATATAAGAATAATTACTGAATATGAATGTTCTAAGATGTGATTATAATAATAGATTAATTTATCATGGGCAGAATGCTTAGGAAAATAACACCTATGATAAAAATCAGGAATACAAAAATGAGAAAACTTTGCTATGCCAAATAATGAAATTGGTCATCACTGTAGGAAAAAAGCCAGCAAGGAAACAAAAGCACACTGGGATGAATATAAGAAACTAGAATTCTCTCTTTAATTTGTCACTAGACAAGGCAATGTGCAACTTTTTATTTAAATCTTTGAAACTCGTATGTTGTTTTAAGTCCAATACCACCAACTATAAATCAACAATCACATGAAGTAAATTTCATGGAAAAAAAGCTCAAAAATTTCTATATTTGACTGCATTATAATGAAATATTATCAAATTAATGATTGATTGCTTATTCTTGACAGAAGAATCTTCAAGGAGGAGCTGCGATTGTCCTTGACTTTATTAGATGAGTGAATTTTACTAAATGTAAATATAGAGCCATGGAAGGGAAGGTTGGGGAGCATGCAAGCAGGGCAAGCTACATATTTCTCCATTAGGATGTGACTATCCATCACCATGATGGTTAGACTCTAGCACCTGGAATGATAAATTGGAGGATCATACTTGGATAAAATATATAAATACTTAAAATAACTTACTATTCCTGATTACTGATAAAATAGGTAATATCCTTTTTTTTTTCGAAGAGGCAGAATTTGGAAAAGAGGATTTAACGCTGACCAAATATATATATTTGATTTAAATCAGCCTTCTAAGTCAGTTCTGTGACATGAACAGTACAAATCATTGCATAATATAGATGTTCAGAACCAATTGTTTTGTATGCACTGATAACACTTATTTATTATTTCCATATTAAGTTATTTATCTAGTAACTGCACATACTTGAATAATCAAGTCTTATGCCAAAAAATGAATAATATCTTCAAAAGTCTGATGTGCCCATTTCTACAAAGAATGGACTCACCATCTCTTCTGAATCTCATCCTGTGTCTCTTTCAAGTCAAATATCTTTCTTCCATTGTTAAAAAAATAAAATAATGATGTTAAAATCAAGCCAGAGTTTTATCCTTTATAACTATACCTGGTCATTAATATACTTGGTCCATCGCCCATATTTTAAAAAATAAGCTACAATTTGAGTATTAGAGTTTTCCAAATAAAGTTTTCTCTGAATAACCTATTCAAACATATATACTATAGTAGGAATCTAGACCCACTAATGCCTTAAGTCCTATTACAATGTGAAACAATACATTAGGAAAAGCATTGGTATTTGTCTTTCAATAATGTGTGTGTGTGTGTGTGTGTGTGTGTGTGTGTGTGTGTGTGTGTGTGTGTGTGTGTATGGGCACATGCACGCTGGTCTTTGGGCTTAAAATCAGATCTAAACACTGCCCCTGAGCTTTTTTGTCCAAGACTAGTGCTTTTTCACTTGAGCCACACCTCCCCTTCTGGCATTTTGGTAATTAATTGGAGATGAGTCTCACAGGACTTTCTTTCCCTGGATGGATTTGAACTATGATACTCAGATCTTAGCTTCCAGATCATCTAGGATTACAGGCATTATCTATTGCTGCATGTTTGTTTTTAATATTTTAAGTATTTTCCCCTTTCTAATGAATTAAAAGATGTTCTTTCAGTATTTCTGTACATTCTGAAACTGTTGTTCCCAAACTGTCAAGATGATAAGCATCTGTTTGATGGATAATTGTTCTTTTTATTGTGTTTGACATATTTTTAATTGTTTCTATTGATTTATACTTCCTAGTTATTGATTAGAATATTTAATATGTAGAATTCAGCTTCGCCTCCAAGGAGATGGTAGAAGTCATATTCAAAAGAATGTTTTAAAAATTATTACAGAGACAACATTGTGAGCTTTATACATAAAAAGGACAAAAATTGTTTAGTTGGTCTTTTTTCCTATGAAGAAAATTTTAAAAATAGGACTTAAATTATATGGTTATATATTTTTTAAATTCCAACTGAACAAAAAATTAAAATATGATAGTCAGCAAAGTTTTCCCTAGATGACTGTCTCATTTATGCCTCCCCCACTTTCCCCTGTTTTGGAGCCTAGGAAAGAAAACTGAAATTGGTGTTGATTATTAAACATTGTGAAATTCTCAAACTACCTTTTTAG
The DNA here is from genome assembly GCF_024711535.1 of Dipodomys merriami. NCBI lineage: Eukaryota > Metazoa > Chordata > Mammalia > Rodentia > Heteromyidae > Dipodomys > Dipodomys merriami. The sequence continues at coordinate 21,832,918 of NW_027203715.1, read as the reverse complement.
AAGCTCTAGAACTGTGGTAGATACCAAGCCTAGCATGTGCAAGGAAGAAGAAGAGGAAGAAGAAGAAGAAGAAGAAGAAGAAGAAGAAGAAGAAGAAGAAGAAGAAGAAGAAGAAGAAGAAGAAGGAGGAGGAGGAGGAGGAGGAGGAGGAGGAGGAGGAGGAGGAGGAGGAGGAGGAGGAGGAGGAGGAGGAGGAGGAGGAGGAGGAGGAGGAGGAGGAGGAGGAGGAGGAGGAGGAGGAGGTACAGAATCAAACTTATTCATATTTTATTTAGTGGGTAATTATGGCAAAATAAGAAGGTCAAGTTTCTGTCTTTTTGATCTTTATAGTAGTTCCTGATTAGTCTCTGGAGAGGCATTCCACGTGAGCACGTGAAATCAATGAAGCAATTTATACAGTTAACCCTCAGTATCTACAATTTCCACATCTAGGGGTTCAACCAACCAGAAATTTAAGATAGGAAAAGTTTGTTGCTCCCTAAGCAGACAATATAGCAACTATTTATATACTGTTATATCTATGGTGGTAATAGAAATAACCTTGATGTGATTTAAAGTGTAACTTACTTTGTATGAAATATTATGCTATTTTCTATATGGGACTGGAGCCTATGCTGATTGTAGTATGCTCATCAGTTCTGGAAGCAACCCTATAAATACCAAGATGACCATATATACTATGCTTTTACCCAGACAATTATAGCTACAATAAAGCTTAAGTTATAAATTATGTACAGTAAGACAATAATAACAGTAACTAATAAAATAGAAGAATTGTAACAATATGCTGTAAAAATGTAATGTGAAATGGGTGTGGAAATGCACACATATAATCCTAGGAAACAGAAGCTGAGGCAGGAAGATAATGAGAGATATACAGTGAGACCTTATATGCAAAAAAAAAAAAAAAAAAAAAAAAGAAAAAAAGAAAAAAGGTATTATGCGAATGTGATATCTTCCAAAATATGAGACTTTTTCCATTTAATCTTTTCAAACCAGAGTTGAGCACAGGTAACTAACTACAGAAGGGGAATACAGTGAAGGGGATTACTGTATAATTAAGTGTTTTGTGAAGAGAAAAAACATATCCTATATAAAGGTTCTGTTCTGAGAAGAAAAGCCATGCACCTTTCTTTTACCTTTTTCTGAAACTCTATGGTATTTCTCCCCTCCTACATAACCACCGTCCCACCTGAGTTGTGGAAAGGACAAGCGCTCAAAGCTAGCTTGGCTGTGGAAGAAGTCAAACATATTCTATTCCTGCAAGCATCTTGCAGCCTGTTTCACTCCTCCTATTTTGCTTCCTGAAGCCCAGAGGACCCTCCTGTGAAGACATATTCTGTATTTTCAGGTGAGTGAGATAAATGACTTCCTTAGAAGACAATGTGACTTTGAAGATTGAAATTGAAAAAGGAAATCAAACTCTTCCATCTTTTTTTACTAAGGGCCAGAAAAAAATGATAGGTTCTTACCTGCTGAGAGTAAGCAACTTTTGCAGCCTGTGCTAATGAATTTAATCTTGATGCTGATGTGAAATGTGTTTGAAATGTTTCCTAAGCCCTAATTCCTTACTTTCTGAGAACACCACCCCTTTAGAAACTCGATTTATGATGTGAATATTTACTTCCTGTAAAAAGTAGTTGCTTTGATATTTTGATTTTATGAAGGCTGAGTGAATTTGTTAAAATTTGTTAAAATAAAAGCATGTGGGGCTGGGAAGTTGGCTCAGTGGTAGAACGCTTGCCTTGCATGCATGAGGCCCTGGGTTCGATTCCTCAGCACCACATAAACAAAAAGAGCCAGAAGTGGTGCTGTGGCTCAAGTTGTAGAGCACTAGCCTTGAGCTGAAGAGCTGAGGGACAGCGCCCCAGCCCAGAGTTCAGGCCCCACGACCGGACCCAAAAAAATAAAATAAAATAAATTATAAACATGTAAAAATGAATTGAACCTGATTAACTGAAGTTCTTTCTGCCCATTTTCTCTGGTACAGATTTCTATGATGTGGAGAGTCTATATTTTAAGTCATTTTGGATTCCTAACTAGGTCTGTGAATGTGGATGAGTCCGTAAGAAATGCAGAATTTGCCCCATTGACTTTGGAGAAAAGACTGACAGATGGAAACTGGGCAATGATTCAGAAGACAGCTGAGGCTGCAGCCATGAGCCTTCCTGCCTGTGTTCAGCTCCCAATCTCTTCTAAAACAACCCTCACTTCCCATGCGGTGGTTTATTTTTCTATCCAAAGGGTTTTCTGGAGCTTCATCTTATTCTGGTTTCGTAGTATGCCAACATGAGAAGAGTGAAAGCAAGCAAGGGAGATGTGGCAGAGGGATTTTATCTGAGGCTCCATCACATTTGGGAGCTTCTGGCTGAAAACTCCAGAAAGAAAAAAAGTGAAGAAACAGCTAAGAGAAAATGTAAGAAAGGAAGCCACAATGCTTAAGCCTGAAAAGTGTTTCTAGGATAAGGAGACTCAGGATTTGGTGTCACCTGAGGAGAAGCTGGTAGAAGAGAGAATATTCACGAAAAATGAGAAGGGAACAGGAGGAAATGGAGACAAAAAAGGCCTAGATTACCTAGAGCTGGGGCCTCAATGGGAACTTAATTTTACGGTGGGATAACAACTCCAATGACGCAATAGCTTACAACTTTGATTACTATCTCATGCTACAAGCCTAATCCATGTCCACTGCCACTCAGCATGCTGTCCATTCTGGGATTCAGACTGCCTGCTGGAGGATCCCAAGGGAAGAGAACAGTGTGAAAACCACATGACTAAAACTCAGAAAAGATACATGTCATCACTTCTCATATGTCATTTGTCAAAGTACGTTATATAACCAAGCCTGGTAGCAATGGGGATGGGAATACATATTATTGTCATATAATAATCAAACATCTATTGTTTTCACCAAAGGAAAAGAGATGGTATTTCTCCCCTTTTTTGGAGTATTGGACAGGGCATTCTGTAGAATATTCTTCAGTTGTGGGCTCTCAATCTTTTCTCTTAAGATTGTGGCTGTGAGGTTTTGGGGAGGAGAATTACAGAGAAAAAGTGTGTTCTCACGCTGGACACTGGTCGCTCACACCTATAATCCAAGCCTGAGATCTGAGGATTATGATTGGAAGCCAGCCTGGGCTGGGAAAATCCATGAGACTCATCTCCATTTAACGAAAAGAGCCAGAATTGGAGCTATGGCTCAAGTGTAAAAGCACTAGCTTTGTGTGTTTGGGGTGAGCGGTAGGGAGGAGAAAGTTCAGGGACAGAATCTAGGCCCTGAGTTCCAAATCCTGGGGAGTTAGGGGAAAATGTGTTCTCTGTGCATGAAATCAAGGATGTATGTCAGCATCACTATTGATGTTAACTTCGTGGTAGAGTTGATCACTTGTATTCTGGACATGATTTGTTCCACTCTTCTCTGTCCTATATTCTTTAAAAGAGGCAGCTATGCACAATCTAGACCTCAGAGTTATGGATTGCACTGATGCACTGGTTTCATTTTTTTCTACTTAAAAAATTATACCTAAGTACTTGTAAAAAGGAGTTCTAATTTAACATGTCAGTTTGTGAGTACAGTACATCTTGATCAATGTCACCACTTAGATCATTCTTCTCCATTTCTCTCAACCCCACCCCCAATTTACCTGGTGATATTTTCACACATGTACATTGAACACTAAGACTGGATTCACCCACTGCACGAATTTTGCAAAGAAATGTCTTCATTCCACAGGCAAGGAAGATGAAGCTGAGGACAATAAGCCCAATACAGCATAGATATTAATTGACATCAAGATTATTTGACTTACAAAATCTTCACCAAAAGAAGCATAAGAAAAAAGAAAGTGGCCAGGAAAACGTGAAGCATCTATCTATCTTTGTGTGTGTGTGTGTGTGTGTGTGTGTGTGTGTGTGTGTGTGTGTGTGTGTGTGTGTGTTGGTTCTGGGGCCTGAGTGCCTGAGTGCTGTCCCTGAGCTGCTTTGCTCAAGGCTAGCACTCTACCACTTGAGCCACAGCACCATTTCCAGCTTTTTGGTAGTCGATTGGAGATAAGAATCTCATGGACTTTCTAGCCTGGGTTGGCTTTGAACTACAATCTTCAGACCTCAGTCTCCTGAGTAGCTTGATTGCTGGTATGAGCCACTGGCAGCTAGCAAAACATCTATTAATTGCCTCACTTAAGCATGTGGTGTAGTAGGTCAATTGATAGTTGTGACACTCAGATAATGATTCTTCTGCTTGTTCCTCTCTGGTGTTATGACTAGTATGATAATGCTCGCTCAGGTTTATATCACTGTCCAATCATTGTTCCATTTTATTCAGTAAGCAGTTTTTCAGGACAGGATTACTGTGAGGGGAGAGTATGGGATGAAAATTTCATCTGTACTTCTTGTGGCCTGGCGAAAGCTTCTCAGAATGTTTGCAAGAGGAGTTAGGACTCCAAATCTGCCAAATAAAGGAAAAGACACATTCCTTCCACAGTAGCTGTGCCACAGAAAGACAAATGGGAAAACTCATCCAGGCTCAGAGGCAAGGCAACAGGATGGGTTGTTCAGGTGGGTGAAAATTTGTGAAGTTTCTCTTTCTTACCATGGGGATATCATTCAATGCTGGCATTTACAATATGTGCCAGGACTCATATCTTTGTAGGTCTCTTTTCTCTGAAACATCTTTGACAATGACAGAAAGAAGAATGTAACAATGGCCCTCAGTTATGTTTTTTGAACAAGGATCTCATCTCCCAACAAAAGCTAGAGTTATAATGAATGGGTAATAAAGAAACAATTTGGGGACATTGTCATTCATGTGGAGAATAATCTTTTTCTCAATCCATTTTTATGAATAAAATAGAAACTACCATACCCAAGTAACATGTGCATGCTACATACTTAGTTGTAATCATTTCATGCCCTTAAACATTTGCTTACATATTCTGATGTTAAGTGATTTTAAATAGATAGATCTCCTGGCTGGAAACCAGGAAGACAAGTTCCTCAGGCTTATTCTTCATACTAAAGAGACTTTTATATTTTCAGAAATGATTTTTCCTTCAGTTGCTAAAATGATCCAGACTTTCAAACTTTATTATGTACATAATACATAAGGCGGGTGGAACTTTTAGGGCATTCTGGGCTCCCAACACTCAGTGTATCCTGCAACACTGCACAGTAAATGTTTGCTGAAGGAATATTCAGGGACTGTTTTCAAGAAAAAAAAGCATCATGAAAATTTATGACAGTAATAGAACACACACATTTCAAATGAAGGGCCATGTCTCAAGGCCATGATCATTAATTTCCTTCATTGAAAGTAGAGCTATTATATTTTTTATGAGACCAAGTACAATAAAGCTGTGTTGATTAACTTTGATTGTATCGATGTTCTTCAGAAACCCTGATTGAAGGCAAAAGTTTTGAAGTTGGAAATGATGACAGACATCTAGGAGTGTCTTCGGGAGCTCACAACATTTGCCAACCATCAGACTGTTTGGAGTAATACAAATTAATTTTCCCTAGGAAAACTGATAAAGGCACTCTACCACTTGAACCACAGTGCCACTTCCAGTTTTCTTTTAGTTTATTGGAGATAAGAGTCTCATGGACTTTCCCTCCCATGCTGGCTTTGAACCGTGATCCTCAGATCTCAGTCTCCTTAGTAGCTAAGCTTACAGGGGTGAGCCACGGGTGTCAAGCAACAGTTGGCTTTTTGAGGTATGTGAAGAAGTAAAGAATTTTGAAAGTCAGGGTAAAGGAAAGCAGTCAATGTCTATGTGGATTTTAATTCCTCTGCCTTTGACTCTTATAGTAAATTCACTGATGTCTTTCATTTGAAAAGACTTACTAGTCCCTCTCCAACTATGTTCCCAGGGACCTGCTGAGGAGGCCTGGGAGAGTAGAGGTAGAAAGAGGCCCCTCCCTGTGCAGGACAGAAATACAGGTCTGGGGCATAGGAGTTTTCAGATTTTCACTCAATTGTATTTTCCCATTTCTTGTATTGTTCTTGTATTCTTGATGCTGGTTTGCACACATATTTTAAAAAAGACGTCCATTTCTGTTCTATTGAAGGTGAGGAGGTGCCAAAGGGAACAGAAAAATAAATGTATATATGGGGGGGGCAGGTGTAGTATGTGAGCATGCCGTTCCTAACCAGTGCCTCGTGCTTAAGTTTTTGAGGTTCTGTCCTCCTATGTAAAATGAAGGCAGTGACACACATTTTAGAGAGGGTTGATATAACAATTAAAATGTATTTAATGAAATAAATGAACATTAAATAGTTGGAATGATGCCTTGTACAGAACAAGATAGTCAATATCAATGCACATTATCATGGTATCTTAAAGGAACATACTCAATTAGCTTAAGTTCAAAATGTATTTGAAGGGAAGATATAAGTCTATTTGGGGAAAAACAGTAAAATCTCCTTACAATTGGAAATGCTCCAAGAATGCAATCTCTCTCTGTGTGTGTGTGTGTGTGTGTGTGTGTGTGTGTGTGTGTGTGTGTGTGTGAGAGAGAGAGAGAGAGAGAGTCTGTGTGTGTGCGTGCATGTGTGTGTGTGTGTGTCTGTCTGTGTGTCTCATTTTTCCTCTCTCTCCTTCCCCTCTGTCTTTCCCTTCCTCTCCCTCTCTCTTCCCACCCCCAGACACAAGCTTACATAGTTTCTCCATCTCTTGATTTTTCCTCCAGGCTTGATTGCTCCACTCATTGAATGAACTGTGGCTGAAAATAGAATTAAGCTCCATCACAGACTCCTAACTGCTGCCTCATTTTCAGGTCCTCAATTCTATTTTCTGAGGCAAGATTGGCACATTAGACTTGGTTGGCAAAGTTCTTCTCTCTTGTCATGTTGTCCTGGTGCCGACCTTTCCAGCTTCAGGGTTAGAGTGTCATGAAGTGATTGAGACTGATCCTAATCTCTTCCAAACAGAAAAGAACAAGAGTTGAGGGAAGGGAGAGAAAGAGAATATTGAGTAGATATGTGTATACACGCACACACTGTTGAGGGAGTATTGAGTTAAATGAATAATGTGTATATTTAGCACCTAGATTGGTGGTGCACATCTGTTACTTGCAGGAAGATCAAATCATAGATTTCAGTCCCGTTTGGACAAAGGGAGTGAGATAGTATCTCAAAAACAAAATAAAAGTGAAAGGCTGGAGTGTGATAGAACTCTTGCCTAAAGTACATACATTTAGGTTTAATCCTCAGTATCTAAATAAAAGAGAGTATTTAGCATAGATTCTGCCCCTAGAAAATTCCATAAATATTTTAGTGAAATAAACAGAAAAATGCTAGAGGAAATTCATTAAGACAATAACTGTTCGGGCTGTTTACAGATGATTTTTTCTCATTGTTCTCAAGATTGTCTACTTAAAATAATTTTTTACAATAAATATGCATTTCTTACTCATTAATACAGGAAAGAAATGTATAAATTAAAGAGTGACCGTTCATTTGAATTTATATTCAACTACTGAATCCCCTATATATTCAACTGCATGAACATCTTTTTTAGATATCACACTACATTTTTTTTTAAAATTTTATTTTATTTTATTTGAGAACATACTGTACAGAGGGGTTACAATTACATTGGCAGGATAATGCATATATTTCTTACCAAGCATTGCAGCCTCCTCTTTTGTTTACCCATCACCTCCCTTCCCAGGCTCCACCCTCCCCCGCACCCAATCATACCCCCCTCCCCCCCCCACACCGACATTGTAAAGCTTGCTTTGACATGACATTTTGTAATTCTCCTTGTTGCAACAGGTCCACCTGAATCCTTAAAAGACTTGTTTGTCCCCATCTCCTCCACATGTTATACTGACATCAAATAAAGTGAAAGCGGGGGTTACACTGTGGGGGAGGGACATACAAAGCAACAAAGAAAAATCTTACAAATGCGTTAGAAACACATGCATGAAAGAAACGAAAACATTAAAATACATATTTAAGGGTTCGTTTTCCTAACATCACATTATCTGACCTTTTCCGCTTGACTCATACCTATACTAGATATTTCAAATAAGGGAAACCATGGGACCTATGTTTCTTTGGGCCTGGCTTACTTCACTTAATATAATTTTTTCCAAGCCTTTCCATTTCCTAACAAATGGGGAAATGTCATTCTTTCTGATGGAGGCATAGAATTCCATTGTGTATATATACCACATTTTCTTGATCCATTCATCTACTGAGGGGCATCTGGGTTGGTGCCATATCTTAGCTATGGTAAATAATGCTGCAATAAACACAGTTGTGCTGGTAGCTTTAGTGTGGTCTTGTTTGTATACATTTGGGTAAATGCCCAAAAGTGGGATTGCTGGGGAGATCTATGTGAATTCTTTTGAGGAACCTCCATACTGCTTTCCAAAGTGGTTGAACAAGATTACATGCCCACCAACAATGAAGTAAGGTTCCTTTCTGTCCACATCCCCTCCAGCATCTGTTGTTGTTAGAGTTCTTGATTTTTGCTGGCTAACAGGAGTGAGGTGATATCTCAATGTTGTTTTGATTTGCATTTCTTTTATGGCTAGGGATGTTGAACATTTCTTCATGTGTCTATTGGCCATCCTTCTTTCTTCTTCAGAGAAGCTTCTCTTTAAGTCTTTCGCCCACTTATTTATTGGGCAGTTGTTTCTTTGAGGATTTGTTGTTGGGTGGTTTAATTTTTTGAGTTACAAGTATATTTTAGATATGAGACCCTTGTCCGTTGTATGGCTAGTAAAGATCTTCTCCCAATCGGTGGGCTTTCTATTGATCTTGCTAGCTATGTCATTTGCCCTGCAGAAGCTCTGCAACCTTATGCAATCCCATTTGTCCACCCTTTCTTTGATTTGTTGTGTTTCCGGGTCTCTATTCAGAAAATTTCGGCCTGAGCCAAGGAGACCTAGGGTTTCTCCTATTCCATCCTGTAATGTTTTCAGAGTGTCTGCTTTGAGTTCAAGGTCTTTGATCCATTTGGAGTTGATTCTGGTGCAGGGTGATATATAAGGATCTAGCTTTAGTTTTCTACATGTAGTTAACCAATTTTGCCAGCACCATTTACTGAAGAGGCTGTCTTTCTTCCATTCTATTGTTTTAGCTTCCTTATCGAAGATTAGATGGCTATAGGTCTGTAGGTTCATTTCTGGGTTTTCAATTCTATTCCATTGGTCCTGAGGTCTGTTCTTATGCCAATACCAAGCTGTTTTGATTAGTATGGCTTTATAGTAGAGTTTGAAATTTGGTCTTGATATTCCTCCAGCAGTGTTCTTTCCGTTGAGAAGTGTTTTTGCTATTCGGGGTCTTTTATTGTTCCATATGAATTTTTAGATTGCCTCTTCTATTTCCTTGAAGAATGAGGGTGGAATTTTGATATGTATTGCGTTGAATTTGTAGATAGCCTTGGGAAGTATTGCCATTTTCACGATGTTAATCTTGCCAATCCAGGAACATGGGAGGTTTTGCCATTTTTTAAGTTCTGTGTTGATTTCCTTTTTCAAGATTTTAAAGTTTTCATCATAGAGGTCCTTCACTTCTTTAGTTAAGTTAATTCCTAGGTATTATTTTTTGTGGGGCTATTACAAATGGAGTTGCTTTCCTAATTTCAGCCACACTTTTCTCATTGTGGGCATACAGATAAGCCATTGATTTTTGGGGGTTAATTTTATAACCTGCTACTTTGCCAAAGTTTTGAATCAGCTTGAGTAATTTGGGAGTGGAGTCTATGGGATTCTTTAAATACAAGATCATGTCATCTGCAAAGAGGGAGAGTTTTATTTCTTCTTTCCCTATTTGGATCCCCTTTATGTCTGCATCTTGTCTTATTGCTGTAGCTAGGCATTCTAATACTAGATTGAAGAGAAGTGGAGAGAGTGGGCATCCTTGTCTTGTTCCTGAGTTAAGAGGAAATGGCTTTAGTTTTTCACCATTGAGTATAATGCTGGCTGTAGGTTTGTCATATACAGCCTTTATTGTATTGAGGAATGTTCCATGGAATCCTAATTTTTCCAAAACCTTCATCATAAAGGGGTGTTGGATCTTGTCGAATGCTTTTTCTGCTCCTGTTGATGTGATGAATAATATTAATTGATTTGTGTATATTGAACCAGCTTTGCATCCCTGAAATGAATCCTGTTTGATCATGATGTATGATTTTGGATGAATTGTTGAAGTCGATTGGCCAAAATTTTGTTGAGAATTTTTGCATCAATGTTCATCAAAGAAATGGGTCTATAGTTCTCTTTCTTTGATGAGTCCCTGCCTGGTTTTGGGATGAGGGTTATGATGGCTTCATAGAATGTGTTCGGTAGTGAGCTTTCTCTTTCAATTTCATTGAAGAGTTGGAGGAGTATTGGTGTGAGCTCTGCTTTGAAGGCCTTGTAAAATTCCGCTGTAAAACCATCTGGTCCTGGACTTTTCTTAGCTGGGAGGTCTCTTATTGCTGTTTCTATTTCAATGCTTGATATGGGCCTGGTAAGATAGTTTAACTCATCTTGGTTTAGTTTTGGCATGTCAATAATTGCTAGGAAGCGGTCCATTTCTGTCAAGTTCTCGAACTTATTAGCATAAAGTTTTGAGAAGTATTCCCTTATAATGTTCTGAATCTTGGTTCTTTCCGTGGAGATTTTTCCATTCTCATCTCTGAGTTTATTAATTTGGGTGTGTTCTCTTCTTTTTCTGATAAGATTTGCTAAGGGTCTGTAAATTTTGTTAATTTTTTCAAAGAACCAACTCTTTGTTTTGTTGATTCTTTCTATAGTTTTTTTTGGATTCTAGTTCATTTAATTCTGATTTAATTTTGATTATTTCTTTCCGTCTACTGGATTGGGGTTTATCTTGCTGGTCTTTTTCAAGGAGGTTTACATGTGTCATTAAATTGCTAGTTTCAGATCTCTCCAATTTGTTGATGTAGGAGCTCAGAGCTATAAACTTGCCTCTGAGTACTGCCTTTGCTGTGTCCCAGAGGAGCTGGTAATTTGTGTGTTCATTTTTGTTGAATAGCATGAACATTTGAATTTCCTTTCTAATCTCTACCATGACCCACTCTTCATTCAGCAGTGTGTTGTTTAGCCTCCATGTGATACCGGACTTTCTTTGGTGGCGTTTGGTGTTGAGTTTTAATTTTATTCCCTTGTGGTCAGAGAGCATGCAGGGTATAACTTCAATGTTTCTGAATTTAGACAAGTTTGCTTTGTGGCCTAAAATGTGGTCTATTTTAGAAAACGTTCCATGTGCTGCTGAGAAGAACGTGTACTCTCATGCTGCTGGGTGAAATGTTCGGTAAATGTGTTAAGTCTAGTTGATCTGTGCAGCTGTTTAAATCTGGGGATTCTCTGTTCAGTTTTTGCCGAGTTGATCTGTCTAGTGCGGAGAGTGGTGTGTTAAAATCCCCAACAATTAATGTCTTTGGATCTATATTGCATTTGAGGGAAGGTAGTGTTTCTTTGATAAATTTGGGTGCTCCATTGTTTGGCGAATAGATATTTAGATTTGTAATATCCTCCTGAACGAGAGATCCTTTAATTAGTATGTAGCGACCTTCTTTATCTCTTCTCACAAATTTTAATTTGAAGTCTATTTTATCTGATATTAGGATTGCAACTCCCGCCTGTTTATGAGGGCCGTTTGCTTGGTAGATTTTGTTACAGCCTTTAACATTGAAAATGTGTTTGTTTTTATGGGCAAGATGTGACTCCTGCAGGCAGCAGATAGAAGGGTCTTGTTTTTTAATCCAACTAGACAGTCTATGTCGCTTAATTGGAGAGTTCAGTCCGTTAACGTTAAGAGATAGGACTGAGAGGTATTTGGGAGTTCCTGCCATGTTATCTACCTGCTTGGGGGCTGCGAAAACTGGGTTCTTCCTATGGTTCTTGGATTCTCAGTTTGGATGCAGTTTGTTGGCCTTTATTGTGGTCTTGTTGGTTTTCTATGTGTAGGACATCTTTAAGAATCTTTTGTAGGGCTGGTTTGTTGGAGATGTATTGTTTCAATTTTTCTTTGTTTTAGAAGGTTTTTATTTGGCCTTCAGTTATGAAGGAGAGTTTAGCTGGGTACAGTATTCTTGGTTGATAGTTCTATGTTTTTACGGCCTGGCATACATCATTCCAGGCTCTTCTTGCTTTGATTGTCTCTGCTGAGAAATCTGAGGTGATTCTAATTGTTTTCCCTTTATAGGTGATTACCCTTTTCTCCCTGACAGCTTTAAGGATCTTTTCCTTGTTTTGAGTTGATCCTGTGTGGATTATAATGTGACGGTGGGATGTCCTATTCTGGTCTGGTCTATTTGGGGTTCTAAAGGCTTCTTGTATCTGAATAGGCCTATCTTTTTGCATGTTTGGGAAGTTCTCTGCTAGGATCCTGTTAAACAAATTGCCTAGACCATTAACTTCTGTTTCTAGGTGCTCCTCTACACCCATTATCCTTAAGTTAGGCCTTCTGATGGTGTCTTCCAGGTGTTGGATAGATCTATCATATTTCTTGGACTTGTCTTGGATGGTTGTATGTTCTTTCTCTATAATATCTAGGCTGTCTTCAATCCCTGAGATTCGATCTTCTGCATGGTCTAACCTGCTGTCAAGACTCTCTTCTTTGATTTTAATCTGTTCTAATTTGTCAGCTTCTAATTGGTCAGCTTTAGTGGTTTCAAATTCTTTGTTGAAGCTTTGTTTTAGATCTTGTATGAACTTCTTTACTTCCTTAATTTGGTGTTCAGCGTTTGTCTTCAAATCACTTAGTTGATTGGATATGGTTTCTTTGGACTCCCATTCCTTCTGTTGGGTTCCATTCAGCATTCCCTTTGTGGTCTCCCTGACTTCCTTCAGCTCTTTGTTAATGGATTTTATGGATGCCTTTAGTGATCTTTGTTTGTTCTCTACCTGGTCTCTCAATTCCTGTATTACTCTTTGTTTAGCTTCCTCACGTTCGTGGGATTCCTGCAGTTCTCTTTTCATGTTCTCAGCCTGCTCATGCCATTCCTCCCTTTCTCTTTGAGTATTCTCAAGTTGTTCACGCAAATCCTGTATCAGTTTTTGAGTAGCTTCCTCACGCTTATGATATTCCTGTATAAACTTCTGGGATGCCTCCTCTCTCTCCCTATCACGCTCATAGAGAGTCCTTTGTAAGTTGTCAAACTTCTCATTTATCATGTTTGCCACCAGTGTTTGTAGAGCTATTTGGCAACTCTCCTCTGGATTGTTCATTATCTGATCTGACCCCTGATTATCAAGATTGGGAATTGAGATACCCGAATTTGCCATTTTTCTTGTGTTTTTCCGGCTTACTCTGCCCATTTGAGATGAAGATAGCACCAGTTTTGTGCTAGAACACTATCTTAAGGCAACCATCAACCAAAGTTTGCATTTGTACAGTCAATAGTCTACAGATACAATCTAGTTCAACAGATACATCTATTCAACATCAAACAACTATATTTTGAAGGACTTCGAACCGCAGAAAAGAATTTGGAAAACCAGAAATTATTAGGATTAGGGAGAGATGTGGGTGAAAAATAGGAATAGATTGGTGTGGGGAGGCACAGGGAGAGTTAACTATGTCCTAATCACAATGCAGGAAATGGGTTGGGTAGGATGCAAGTAGAGAGAGAGAGAAAAAGAAGAGAGGGATAGGGGAATGAAAAGAGACCAGAAAAAAAAATAGAAACGTAAAAATTAATGTTATTGTAGAGATTAAAAGACCATCTATTTAGAGAGGAATGTGAATATGTTGTGAGAAAAGGAGGGACATAGAGGAGATTTGAAAAACTTTAAGGATGGGAAAGGGAGAAGAAAAGATCAGAAGTTCAGTAGAGCTAGACAAAAAACAAGATAATTATGAAAGAAAGAAAAAGAGAAAGAAGATAAGAAAAGAAAGGAAAATGCTCATTTACATATTCCTAAAATAAAAATTTTAAGAGGAGAAAAAAAAAGTTACTGGAAATCAATTATTTTTTCAGAAGAGGCAAAAATTAAAGATTAATAAAAGTTTTAAAAGAGAAAAAATTATATATATATAAGGTAACAAAAAACAAAAAACAAACAAAAAAAAAAGAAAAGAAGAAGAAAAAAAAAGAAAAGAAAAATTCCTTTGATTTTTTTTTAGGGGGGAGGGGTGGGAAAATCCTGTATCCGTATCTCCCTTTTGTCTGTAACCAGCCTTTTGTTGGAGTCTCTGGTCAGCTTGAGTTCCTATGGCTTGATTGTTTTCTTAAGTCGGTTTGTTGGAAGAGGCAGAAAAATGCTCTGCTTTACCCAAGATTTTGAGATTCCCCCTCCCAGGTAGTTTTCTAGGAGGGTGATCTGCTTTGAGAATCATAAAAGAGGGGGATGCAGTGGTGAGGCTAGGTTCTGGGTAGAGTTGGGGCCTTTCAACAATTGGTAGCTTTTTCCTGGGGCTGTTTTGTGCAAAAAAAATCTCCCAGAGCCCAGCCTGGAGCCGTTCTCAGGGATTCTGTTTTTCAATTGATTTTTGAGGCTGCTAGAGGGAGGGGCAGCCTCTGGCTCTGGTTACCCAGTGAGGGAAGCCACTCCAATGGCTGGCGCCTTAGCTGGGTGACTTTTCCCTGGATGGAGCCGAGTCTGGCAGGTCACTTTGCCGTTAAGTTCTTGTGACCTGCTAAATGACTCGTTTTATTCCAAGGCCTGGGTTGGGGCTGGCAGCTCCTCCGAGCTTTGTCGGTATCCAAGTTGGAGATCACCGGTGCTGTGGGGGGAGGGGTGGCCTTCCCTCCTCTGCTCCCTGAGAAGTAGTGAGGACGTCGGGCTTCTACTCACGCCGAGTCTTGGATCCTGGGTCGTCTCTTGTCTGCAAGCTGCAGGATGAAGATGTCCGCCCTTTGTTGGTTCTTGCTGCTGTTAAGTAGAATCTGCTCGCCAGCTGCGTCTGGCTCCTTCATCCTGGACTCTATGTGTGAGCGCTCAGGTATGGACCCCGGCTGCGGTCTCCGCCCCTTGCGACCCTGCTGTCGCCGTGGCGGCGGCTGCTGGCGAGCACTCAGGTGTTTCTTTTTGCCTTGGCTTCCCTCTCTTGTCTAACTCTCTGTCCTGTGATGGCACACTTGGTGTGATTCTCTGGCTTAGGACTGTTCACTGGAACTCTAAAACTGCTTTCTATGCGAGAGCTTGTTCAGATTACACCTTCTCCTCCGCCATCTTCCCGGAACTCCTCACACTACTTTTAATATTCTTATTTCGTCACTTTTTTCTTTTGCAGGGTAAGGGGAGAAGTGAAGTGTGGAGAGGCACCTAACTGCATGTGCTTTGTGATGTGTGATGGTTTCAGCAGTTGAAATTTTGTGGTTTGTGTACTGGATAGTTTCCAAGTTGGTAAAGTCTAGAGAAAGCATTCAAGAAGTAAAAACATGCAATGTAGGAAAAACTACACTTAAAATATTCACACCAAAATTAGTTATTTAGTCACAAGTTCAACATGTTGCTGCCTTTGATGATTGATTGGTATCCATCAATAGCATCCAGATAACTCTCTATCCTCTTAAATGTTGTTTTCCTTTTTACAGATATCCTGCCTTGTTCATCTGATTCCTGAGCATAATTGCTTTGTCTTTGATTTCAAAATCAGAACTTTTCAGAGAAAAAGAAAGCATAAACTTGAAAAGTTTTCTTGTCTTGGATAATAAAAGTAGGAATAAGCAATGGTATAATACAGAAAGAAATTGTTTCATATTTTTAACTTCATGCCTTATCTGCTGTGGGAATTTAGTACTTCTTGATATTTTGTTAATCATAGTTAACTTTCCAGATTGTTACTTGGATTGCACTTAGAAAGTGTAATCTCTCCCATGTGGCACCTTCAAATTTCCAAGGTTGATTCTCAGTCTGAATACTCATAACCATTCAAGTCTCAACATTTTAATGAAGAAAGGAGAAGATGTGCTTAGACTGTCCAAGTTGTATCTACTTGAGCAAATTTGTGTCTTTTCTTGGGAAACAAAGCAAATTCTTTGCCCCTGTGAAATTGCTACTGAGTCATTATTCATGTTTCCCTTTGTTCTGGGCCTCCCAAGAAGCTCAGAAACAAATCATAATCAATTTGTGACAATGATCCCTCAGAATTTTTTTGTGTAAAAACATTCCCTTATACTTTCTTTTCTTTTGTTTTTCTTGTAAATCTATTTCATTAACTATATCATTTTTACTGAGTTTGCTCCATAAACTAACTCAAAACTTCACTGGAATAAAAAATTGCTTACATAAAAAGGGAAATTCATATGCCTTCTCTCAATGTAGCTGCTGGTATAGACCCAGGACACTTTAAAAAGCCTGTTACACTTTTTAAAGAAGGGAATTCATTCCTATGCCTTAGTCAGTGTCCAGTACAAAAAAGCTCTGTAGCACCACTGTGAACTTGTGACAAATTAAAGAATTACTTTCAAGATTTAGAAAGTTTCTTTGCTGCATACATCAGCACTGTCCTTAAATCTCTTTTTCAGTTCAATTTTATCCATAAAGTATTTCTATCTATGGGATTTTTAACAGATATTTATAATTCAGAATAAAACTTATATGCATATTGTTTCATGGTCCTTGAGGGTATCTCTATATAATTGTAAGTAATCCTCAAAAGCCCTGCAATAGCTTCATAATGGCGGCTCTATTTCAAAAGTGTGGAGACATAAGACCACATCCCAGTAGCAGGGATGGGACTGCAAGGCAGATTCTTTTACTTCTAGGCCAGTCTGTTCTGAACTCTGAACCATGCCAGTATTCAAGCGTCTAAAAGTTAATGGTCCTCTCCGCAGAGGACATGGAGGTTCTCAGGAAGCCGACCTCATCGTACTCTGCCTTGTTACCGCTGAATATCAGAGGCTGAGTGGACCGAGGGAGCTCATGGCCCAAACTCTAACACTGTCTGCCTTTATGGCTCTCTTTTCAGATTTCAAATCTAAATGAGCTTGGAATTTTTTCAGCCTTGTATATTTTAAATAATGCATAGATACTTACTATAAACACAAGCTTTTCAGCAAAACTCCCTTTGCAAATCAATTACAAAATGGTTTTGTGTGTGAGGATAAAGATCAGAAATTTTGTGGAGGGAAGGGAAGGTATATTTAAAGTAAAATAATTCATACAAAGTCCTTGCATTCAGAAAAGAAAAAAAAGCACAATGTTAATAGAATTATCATTGTTTGAATTGATACATTTAAAACAGAGATAAAGCATCTTTTTATTATTTGAATTTTATATTTGTAAGTCTAGCATGTCAAACACAAATAAGAGCTCTTTTTCTTTCTTTTAAGTGAACATATAGCTTAAAAATATATTGCTTTTAAGTAGTTATACAAATAGGTTTTCTTTCAAGGTGTCATTTTCTGACACAAGACATCTTGATTACTGTATCCCCTTTAAGCATTCTCTGTTCTCCTCCCCTGCCCCCAAGCCCCCAATACTACGATTTGAACTGAAGGCCTTGTGCTTATTAGGCAAGCACAAACCTCTAGCCCTTTTTCGCTGTTAAGCTTATTTTCTCAGACAGGGTTTCTCTCTTTTTTATCTCTGTTTCACAGTGTCTGTTTCTGTTTCTGTCTCTGTCTCTGTCTCTCTCTCTCTCTCTCTCTTGAACTTTAGGCCTATTTTATGTCCATTACAGCATTTGAAGAAGTCTTGTGAGGAATAAATGATGATGCTCCCTATGTTTTATACCACAACTCAGATAGCTTTTTAGCATTTAAAAGACTTTTTAAATCTATAGATTTATCCAGAGTGAATTAATGAGGCATAGGCCTAATGGAGGACGAAATGTTATTCATTAACTTTTGGCTCAGGGAAACCCCAGACTGCAATCTTCCTACCTAGCTGAGATCACAAGTGGGAACTATCATGCCCAGCTTACTGAATGAGATAGGATTGCACTAGCTTTTAGTTAGGACTAGCCTTGCATCCCAAACCTCTTGATCTCCACCTCCCATGAAACTATGATTACAGGTACACGCCACCTTGACGAGCTCTATTCAGAACTCCTGAATTTCTTTTCCACCCACTATACAAAGCAGTTATGTGCACCCATCCCCAAGCTTCCAAAAATCATTATTGACATCTCCATTCTCCTTTTGCATTAAGCACAGGAATAATTTTTACCTCCTTGTTTTCCTTCACATATTACAGCAAAATATCCCTGTAATCACATTACGGACACACTACTGAGTTATACAGAGGTCTTGCTCTAGTGGCCACCTACCTGCATACTACATTTCCACTGTTTCTTCTTGCCCACTACATACCGTAGCAATAGCTGGAATTTTTGTTTAGTGTGTAATTCATTTGGTTCTTCCTATCCATTGCCTTCTTGAATTTTTGAGATCAGACAATAACCACCTCTTTCTCTTTCTTTCTTCTTTCCTTCTTTCTTTCTCCCCTCTCTCTCCCTCCCTTTCTCTTTCTTTCCCTCTTCCTTCCTTCCCCCTTCCTTCCTTCCTTCCTTCTTTTCTTCCTTCCTTCCTTTCTTTTTTCTTTTTGTTTGTTTCTTTCTTTTCTTTCTTTTTCTCTCTCTCCTTCCTTCCTTCCTTCCTTCCTTCCTTCCTTCCTTCCTTCCTTCCTTCTATTTCTTTATTTTCTTCCTTCCTTCCTTCCTTGTTTGTTTCTTTCTTTCCTTCCTTCTGTCCTTCTTCTTTCTTTCTTTCTTTCTTTCTTTCTTTCTTTCTTTCTTTCTTTCTTTCTTTCTTTCTTTCTCTCTTTCTTTCTTTCTTTCTCTCTTTCTTTCTCTCTTTCTTTCTCTCTTTCTTTCTTTCTTTCTTTCTTTCTTTCTTTCTTTCTTTCTTTCTTTCTTTCTTTCTTTCTCTTCCTTTTTCTTTCTTCTTTCCTAACATCCCCCTTCCTTCCTCCCTTTATTCCTCCTTCCTCTCCTCCTCTTCTCTCTATATATGAGGGTGTGTGTGTGTGTGTGTGTGTGTGTGTGTGTGTGTGTGTGTGTGTGTGTTTGTGTATACATGTGTGCATGCATGCTTACACATGCATGCCAGTATTTGGACTTGAACTCATGGCCTTGTACTCTCTCAGCATTTTTGTCTCAAAACCCTACCATTTGAGCCACATCTTTGCCTCTTTTTGCTGGCTAATTGGAGACAGAGTTTTCTACCCAGGCTGGCTGAGAACCATGATCCTCAGATCAGATCTCAGCCTCCACTTCCAGCCTTCCACCCTTGGATTACCCTTGGGATTCCTTGAACTCCAGTCTGCAAAAGGGGTGGCCTTCTTGTTTGTCTTTGAAATGTCCTGGCTTGGCCTTCACCTCAGGCTTTGTGTTTCTCACATCTTTCTGCCTTAAGCCATTTCTTCCTGGACTCTGTGTTGTCTAGTCCTTCAATTCAGTGTCCAGTCTTCAGAGCAGCTCTTCACTCTACCAAAGTGTGGCTCCTTCATCTCTCCTGCTGTTTCCTCCCCCTGCTGCTTTTTCTTCATAGCAAGTTCACTACCTGGTTGCTGCCGAATGCACATTCATTTCTAATCTGCCTCTCCTCTGGGAGCATTGCCAACAGAGGCCCCTGTCCACTCCAGCCCTCATGCTTACAGCTGTTTGTATATGAACGATGCTCTGCTATAACTTATAATCTATAATCAGAAATAAAGTACGTGCTTTCTCCAAAGCATGCGCTAAAACCCCATTTATACACTGAGAATATTCTTCAAAATGCAGCCTTAACAAAGAAAAAATGAATGCTCAGGAAAATTGAGAAGCTCAATGAAGAAAGTGAAAGGTGAGCTGAGCATGACCTGAAATGTGGCATTACAGAGACTGAGAATGGTAGTAATGGAAGAATGAAACTGAGACTGAAATTAAAAATAGGAAAGTCAATGAAAGCCAGTTTCTGGGTCATGGATGATGGAGCAGCAGAGGGAATCAAAATCTGTAATGCACTATGGAGAAGGATGTGCCCTGGGAAAAGAGCTGCCAAGGCCTACACTCTGTTTCAAAGCTTGGGTAACCCTTTAATGAAGATGACAGGCACAGTGGTGTAAGACTAGTTGCAGAGGGCATCTGAGATGGCAAGAGTGAGATCACATAGCTCATATAAAGTAATTGTACTACAAGAATATAGAAATGTTGCTCATACAGAAACCACACAAAGAACAGGCCATGTGCAGGAGGAGTACAAACTGTTTTCAAGGTCAGGATTCCTAGAATCATGTTTAATACTATACATGGCTAATTCCACAAACTATCCACATGCAAAAAAGAAAAAAATTCTAATATACTTGATGAAAAAGAGGAAAAGACAGTGGTTCAAAACAGCAGTTAAACATGGATGTGATATAGAGTTGAGCATCCCATAGAAATAGTGCTGAAGAAATCTGGAGAGTCTAAATCATTGCACACATGTACAAACATGAACACGCTTATGCTTTCCATACAGAATAACATAGGAGAATATTTCTGCATGTAATTGATTAAAGATATGTCCTGGTAATAATTTGACAACATTGTTCAGAGCCAGAATCCCTGGGATTCGAGAACAGATCAGATTGCAAATTAGTTCAGCCATCTTTTCAGTTATTCACTCTTTGAAGCCTCCTTTTTTCTCATGGGTAAAGGAAGATTTCTAACAATTTATGTGTTATAATATTTGTGACTAATTTGTGCTAGAAGTATTACAAGTGGAACATAGCTCATGAAGAATAGACCCATTCCTATGAATGGCTTGAAGTCAACTATCCTTTATTCACCATTTATCTGCCCTTCATGCAGCAAATATATAATTAATAATTACTGTATGCCAAGCATCACTTTAAGAGGATCAACAGGCATAGAATATATTCTTTCCCTTAGAGAATTCAACAAGAAGCCATGTGCTGGTGGCTAATGCCTATAATCCTAGCTACTGAGGATCTGAGAATTGTGGTTCAAGGCCAACCCAGTCAAGAAAGTCCATGAGATTCTTATTTCCAATTAATCACAGAAAAAGCCAGACATGGCATTATGGCTCAACTCAAGTGTTATTCTCAGAAACAGTGCCCAGGCCCAGAGTTCAAGATTTATGACCACCAACAACAAAAATTTAACAAGGTCAGTTGCAGTAGCTTAAGTTTATAATCCCAGTTATTGAAGAGGCAGAGGCAGAGACCAGTTTGGTTAGAAAATTGGAAAGATCACCTCTGAATCAATAGCTGACTGGTACTGTGTGCCATCCCAACTATATTAGAAGTATAAATAGGAGAATCGTGGTTCAGGCCACCTGGGAATAACCATGAGGTGAGATCTTATCTGAAAAATAAAGCAAAAATGGCTGGAAACATGGCTCAGGTGGTAGAATGCCTGCCTAACAAGCTAAAACACCACGAACTTAAGGAGGAAGAGGAAGAGGGGGAAGAAGAAGAGGAGGAGATTAATTAAGAAGGAGGTTAATTAAAGGTTAATTTGACTTCAGGATTTGACTAAGATTTCAGTTACTGATAGACATGAATTTATTTAGCAACATGCAGATTTGTATACCCATGTTTGTATCTGTATTTTCTTGTAAATCATATTAGAATTTTTCCTACAAAGGTTACAGATAGCCATATACACATATGAACACTTCCATGTTCTGCATTCTGTCAGTCTAAATAGTGCTAAGCATAGTTTTGTGTAGTTCAGTTCTCCAAGTTGGTTCACAGGACTATCCTCAATAGATTCCACACCTGGGTTTGGCCAAAGGGATTCTACTGCTTGTACAGCAACTATGGGAACAAGTGCCATGTCTACCTTGAGTCCACTAGATGTTGCAATGCAGCAGTGTGTTCCACAAGGGCGTTCAGTGGTCTCACTTCATCATCTGTCTCATTCTCCTTTCCATGTCCATTTCCTGGAGAATGAAGTCATTTATTTATCTTTCCTTTTTCCACTTCAGGATGGTCATTGGCATTTTTTTCTTATTTTGACTTGCCACCCATTCCTAGCATCCCTGCAATTTTGCCAGAACTAGGGTTGATATTCACTTTGAAACTTTTATTAAAATAAAATGCGTAAGCAAGATTACCTTGGTTATGAATTTGTGCCTCCATGTTGTGTGTGTGTGTGTGTTTGTGCGTTTGTGTGTGTGTGTGTTGGAGCTGGGGCTTGAACTCAGGGCTTACAGTGCTGTCCCTGAGCTTTATTTGCTCAAAGATAGCACTCTATCACCTGAGCCACAGCCACTTCCAGCTTTTGGATGGCTAATTGAAGATAAAAATGTCATGCACTTTCTTGTCCAGGCTGGCTTAAAACTATTGGCTATACATGTTTAGAAAAGTGAAGTTAGATACTTACATATCACCCTGCACCAGACTCAACTCGAAATAGATCACAGACCTTGAAGTAAGAGCAGATCCTCTGAAAATATTACAGGAAGGGGTAGGAGATACACTAGGACTCCTTGGCACAGGTTGAAACTATCTAAATAAAGATCAAGAAACACAACAAATACAAGAAAAGCTGGATAAAATGGGATTGCATTAAACTGTGGAGCTTCTGCATGTCAAAGGACATAGCTAGCATGATAAAGAGAAAGCCCACAGATTGGGAGAAGATCTTTACTAGCTATACAACAAACAAGGATCTCATATCAAAAATATACTTAACATTCAAAAATTAAACCCTCTAATAAAAAATCCTCAAAGAAAGAACCACCCCATTAATAAGTGGGCTAAAGAATTAAGAAGAGACTTCTCTGGAGGTGAAACAAGAATAGTCAATAGACACATGAAGAAAAGTTTAACATCTCTGGTCATAAAAGAGATGCAAATCAAAACCACATTGAGATTACCTCACCAGAGTTAGAATGGTCATTATCAAGAGCACAAATAATAACAGATGCTGGTAAGATGCTGCTAAAAAGGAAGGTTACTACATTGTTGGAGGGAATGTAAACTTGTTCAACATTCTGGAAAACAGTATGGCAATTCCTCAAAGGACTAAACCTAAAGCTTCCCTATGATCCGGCAATCTTACTCCTGGGCATTTACCCAAATGATAACACACAAGACCACATTAAAGCTACCAGCACAACTATGTTCACTGCACTATTATTTATCATAGCTAAGATATGGAACCAATCCAGATGCCCTCAGTAGGTGAATAGATCAAGAAAATGTGGTATATATACACAATGGAATGCTATGCTTCCATCAGAAAGAATGATATCATCCCATTCGTAAGGAAATGGAAAGACTTGGAAAAAATCATATTAAGTGATGTAAACTAGACCCAAAGAAACATAGGTTCCATGAGTTCCCTCATTTGTAATAATTAGTATATGTCTAGGATAATCCAAACAGAAGATTACAATAGCTCAATAGCTCTGTACATATGACCATATAAAATATTGCTAATAGAAATGAACTCCAAGATATGCAAACAAGAGGTTTTGTTGTTGTTGTTGTCGTTTTTAATTTTTAATTTTAATTTTTTGTTGGTTGTGGGGCCTGAACTCTGGGTCTAGGCACTATCCCCCAGCTCTTCAGCTCAAGGCAAGTGCCCTACCACTTGAGCCACAGTGCCACTTCCAATGTTGCTGCAGTTTTTAATATGCTGTGTGAAGTTATTTCTTTTTTCTTCTATTTATTTCCTCCCTTTGGTTTATACTCTGTTGTCCCTGTTTCTGATTTTGGTACCCTATGTCTTGTATAAAATTTTAACTGATTTGGGGAAGGGAAGGGGAATAACAAAATGGTGAAACAATGGAAAAAGGTGGACCATGCAAGAGCAATATTCACAAGACACTATGTTGGAAACGAACTTTACAGCTTTCGGAAGGAATTGGGGTGGAGGGAAAGTGAGAGAAAATGAGGGAGTGGGCAGCAATGTTCGACAAGAAATGTACTCATTACCTTACTTATGTAACTGTAACCCCTCTGTATATCACCTTTACAATAAATTAAATTAAATTTAAATTTAAAAAGTTTCTTTTACCATTATCAAAAATTGTCTTTTTCTACTTAGCCTTCTCTTCAAATTCGAGAGGCACCCCGCTTTCCAACCCTCTTACCCCTCACTCACATCCCAGTTTCTGGCTTTTATTTCCTTTTAATAAAGCTTGGCTCTGTCCTCTTTTACTTGATATATAGAATTCTAGAGACTGGCTTTGAATGATGGCCTCACCCTAGGACCAGGGCAATGTGGAGGGAGGCCAAGCTAGCTGGTTCTGGTACTTTGGCAGTGATGCTGAGAGCCAACTGCACAGAGCAATGTATCTCCAGGCTTTTCCATTGGTTCACAAGCATCCCAGAGATGACTGAAGAAGCTGTTCTCTCTCCCTTTCTGTCTGACCCATACAAGGACATGCCTGAGTATAGCTTTGCTGTGAAGTTTAGGTAACATGGCAAAAGCAAGAGGGTCCAGCACACAATGAGCAAAAAAATAGTTTATTTGTGTTTACATCAGGAATATATGAAGATATAGAAATGTTCATATAAGTATCCATTTGCTTGTTACAGCTAGCTAGCAGGGTAAGAAGATGAAGTCCTTCCTTATGGACTGAAGCTGCTTGACCTTCCTCGCCCCATTTGCAACTGCTTCTCTCCCCAGGGACTCCAAACTCTGTCAGAATTCTCCAAGCGCTCCTCGCAAGATAAAAAAATACTTAAGTAGCCCTCTGACTTCTTGTAAGTGAAAAAAAGCCCAAACACACAAAACCTTCAATAGCCTTTGAGAGTTTGGATGGTACTTACCCCATAGTCAAATTCACAAAAGGATCTGCCATTGGTTTGCAAAATTTAATAATATTTTTATCTTTATTCACCATTGATCATTTACTTTGGACCATGGATCATATATTCCTTTACTTCCCCAGCGTATGACCTGTGAGAAATATAAGGGGTATTTATAGATAAAGTGTGACTAACCAACGTCAAAAATGAATCCACATGAATTACCAGGACATCATGTAGCTTGGTCTCCAGCTCCTTCACTTGCATAATGGAATCTCTCAAGGCTCTGTAGCAGGTCCTAGAGTTGCTAGGCTGGTGACTCACACCTGTAATCCTACATACCTAGAAGGTTGAGGATCATGATTCAAAACCAGCCAAGGCAGACAAATCCAAGAGATTCTTATTGCCAGTTAACCAGAAAGAAAAAAGGATCTGGGGTGGCTTGGGTTTGGGAGGGTGTTGAAGTGTAAATATGGCTCAAGTTATGGAGCTCCAGCCATGAATGAAAAAGTTAAATGAGATAATGAGGCCCCCTGAGTTAAGCTCTGGTACCAGCACACACACACACACACACACACACACACACACACACACACACACACACACACACACACACACACACACACACACACATCCTAGAATTATGGTCATATGTTTCTCCTAGCTTTGCAAAAGTAAGATAGTTCAATCGAAATCAGTTCAACTTTTGTCATCATTTTCCTCTCGTGACAGTGGAGAGAATAGTAGCAAGTGATGACACATTTTGGGGGGTAGTAGTGACATACCTATGGTTAGCCATTGACAGTGATCACAAAGTAGGACATATCTGTAACAACACAGCCACATCATGACACATAATACAGGACCAGAGGTTGTGTCACAGCATCAACCTGACACTTTCTTCACTCCTAATTTTATTTTTATATTTACTATTTTTCCTAAAAGAAGGCCTCTAAAATTTGATTTATTCCTGAAAGGAATGAGGTGTAATCAAAATTTAAATTCACGTCTGTTTGATTTCATAACCAGCCTTATTATGGTTTAGATTTAAACAATTAGTTAAAAATTAATCATTAATTTCTATTATATTTTTATTTTCTTTAGGTAGTTACAATGCAACACAGCACTTTAGAAATACAGTGCCATTCCCTGCCCTCCGCCCCCGCTTTTTTGTTGGTCGTACAGCTTGAACTCTGGGCCTGGGCGCTGTCCCTCAGCTCTTTAGCTCAAGGCTAGCACTCTACCACATGAGCCACAGTGCCACTTCTGATTTTCTGGTGGTTTATTGAAGATAAGAGTTTCACTGACTTTCGTGCCTGAACCACGATCCTCAGATCTCAGCCTCCCGACTAGTTAGGCTTACAGGTGTGAGCCACCAGCGCCTGCAAGTGAAGCATCATTTACTCATAATGACTATGAGCCAGTGACTGCAAGCGGACTCATTAATACCCCCCCTCAAAAAAAGCTTGCAGTCCCTAATGCAGCTAGCACAAAGTTTATGAAGGCAAAAGCCACATCGAGGCAGATGTCACATGGATATGGGACTAGCAAAGTGTGTTTTCAGAAGCAAATCAAGTTATCCAGGGGTAACAATCAGGATCGATCAAAGGCCATTTATCTAGGGGGAAAAATAAAGGATGAGCAAGGACAAGTATTCTCTGGAACACATTTTTTTTCTGAAGCTAAGCAACCTATAACACATCTACAATTTAACAACCCACAACACAGCTGTAGTTCAAAGAGAGTCCTATGTCACCTCTACAGTTCTCGATGAAAATGTCCTAACACCTATTAACACATCAAGATGGTGGTGAGGAAAAGATAGTATTATCTTGACAAAGTATCCATATTTCACCAGCTGAAGCTGTTTTTCATTTTTCTCTGATTATTCTTGAATTATGGATAGTGGTTCTAACTGGCAACATCTTTGACATCTTGGTGGATGAGAGACTTTCTAAAAACTCTTACAGTGAATTCTGACCCCTATCCCTAAGTGATAGGCATGCCTGAATTCCTAGAGACAGGGACACGGACTTGGACAATCGGTTACTAGACCTGCCAGACCTGTACCACGAACTCATGAGACTCTTTGAAATCTCAAGTTCCCCATGACCCTGTCCCTGACCATGAACTTATTTAGGTCCCAGCACCTCAGCCATCATTTTGTGCCATGCCTCATGTCTCTTTGCCCTCCTCAAGTCACCATGGCATCCCTCTCAACTCTGCATTATAGTTGATCTGGTTTTTTAAAATTGTTATTCTGCTCTTTCTTTACTACCTACATGCCTCAGTGTTTTAAAACAGTACTAAGTATATTTGAGGCTGTGAATTTCTTGGGAACATGTGTCTCTCACAGTTGCTTGCTTTTTAATACAGACTCCTGATTGGACCTTTCAGACTGTGACTTCTCTCTATCTTGTGATCAAATTCCTGTATAACATTCTAAGGCTACTATTTACTTTCCTAAGGAAGGACTTTAAGTTGGTTCCTTTTGTTCCTAAGTGGGTTTTGGTTATCTCAAATGTATTAAATTTTAAACCTATTTGGCATTTAAAACTTCACTCACATTTGTTATTTTCTTTTTTAAAAAATACAGATTTTTATTGTAAAGATACTGTACAGAGAGGTTACAGTTACATGAGTAAGGTAATGAGTACATTTCTTATCGAGCATTGTTCCCTCGTCCTTTGTTTTTTCCTTACTGTCCCTCCCCTCCCCAAGTCCCCAACTCTCTCCCCACCATAGTTATAAAGTTCATTTTCAACATAGTGTCTTTTACATCTCATTGTTACAGTTGGTCAACCTGTATCATTTCAGCTTTTTGTTATTTTCCTTCCCCTCCCCAAATTAAAAAAATGTATATACAAGATGCAGGGCACCAGAATCAAATACAGTAAAAACAGGGGTTATACCATGGAGGAAGAAAATTCAAGAGAAATAAAAAAATCACATAGTGTATTATAAGTACATTAAAAACAACAGCAAGAAAGATAAAACCTCTTGTATCCCTATCTTGGGATTCATTTTGCTTAGTGTCATCTTATATGGTCATATGCACATAGCTTTTGACATTTGTCATTTTCTGCAGAACATTTTCTCAATGTTTTGTCCCTGTTCAGAAATTATCTTAATATTACTCACTTCCTGGATGAAACTCTAGTTCCTACTATGGAGAAAAAATAAGGGCAACTGCCATCTAATCTTCTCTCCCCCTCAACAGTTTGACTTCACAAGTTCTCATTTGTCTTCTCTATTAAAAAAAAAAGAAAGATAACTTTCCAAGGCATCTCTGATGCCATCTCTCCCTTTCTGACACATTACTATTTAATTTAGTATTTTCCATTGCTCCTACTTCTTGAATTACTCTCCTCTGCCTAGATTGTACTATATAACACTCACTTGAAATAATTAAGAAACTGTCAATGCCATCCACTAGAATGGAAGGTATAACATGGACATGAAAGATGTCTATCTTTCCATTTCTAAATAGAGATTGAGGATTATATGGAGAACTTCAAAAAATGTTCCAAGTACAAAATTTCAGGTAACCTCCCAGAAATATGTTTTAGTATGCAATGGAAATTTCTTCAAGGTAAGGGTGGTTATCCCTGCCTTTTTTAAGTTTACATTTAAATAACATAAGCTAAATAATTAGAGGAGGATTGGAGCTGGTGTGCAGCTTCTTTGAGGGAGATTGTTGATGACTATTCAGCTAAAGCACAGAAAGACTTTAGGGGAGGATAGTAGGGGTGACAACGGGAGCAGCACTATCAGATATCCCATTCTTCAAAGGATAAGTTTGTGTCTACATCATTTTTGAGGGAGTTAATAACTGCAAGACTATTCAAGATTCATTTGGTCTAGGGGTGACAACTTGGTCTTGTTTTCTGCTAACACTGATAAGTTTTCTTTGGCTACATCATGGTCTTCATAAAAATTATACCAGCACATAAAAATTCTGAAGATCTATACTAATGTAAGCTGTGAGTCTTAAGAACCATTAGGAGATTTGACAATTCAAATTTCATTATGGAAAATGTTGGCTCAATCTGATAATTTATATTTGTTTGTTTGTTATGCCAGTACTAAGGTTTGAACTCAGAACTTGAGTTTTTTGCTCAAGGCTGGTGCTCTACCATTTGAGCCACAGCTTCACTTCTGTTTTTTTGTGGTTAATTAGAGATAAGAATCTGTGGAGGAGATGGGCGCTGGTGGCTCACGCCTGTAATCCTAGCTACTCAGGAGGCTGAGATCTGAGGAACGCGGTTCAAAGCCAGCCTGGGCAGGAGAGACCGTGAGACTCCTATCTCCAATAAACCACCAGAAAACCGGAAGTGGCGCTGTAGCACAAGTAGTAGAGCGCTCGCCTTGAGCTGAAGAGCTGAGGGACAGCGCCCAGGCCCAGAGTGCAAGGCCCATGACCGACAAAAAAAAAAAAAGAATCTGTGGAGGGGAAGAGGAAAAACAAGTCGTTTAAATAAGGATACAGGTGGACCCATTGCAACAATGAGAAGTACAAGTTATGTCGAAAACGAACTTTACAACTTTGGTGGGGGGGCGGGGAGGATTGGGTGGGGGGCGGGGGGAGGATGGGAAGGGATTGGAAGGGGAAAAAAAGGAGGAGGCTAAATGCTTGATAAGAAATGTACTCATTATCTTGCCCATGTAATTGTAACCCTTCTGTACAGTATTTTCACAATAAAAAAATTTAAAAATTTAAAAATTTAAAAAATCGTAAAAAAATTAAAATAAAAAGAATCTCACAGACTTTCCTACTTGGGCTAGATCTTAGACTCTTTATTTTTTTTTAATTAATTTACTTTAGTGTTATAGAGTTCAAGTACAGAGGGATTACAATTTCTTAAGTCAGCTATTCAGTACATTTCCCTTTTTTCTATTTTTTTTAAAATTTAATTTTATTGTCAAGGTGATATACAGAGGGGTTATAGTTACATACAAAAGATAGTGAGTACATTTCTTGTGGAGCATTGTTACCCCTCCCTCATTTATCTCCCACTTTCCCTCCTCTGAAAGGTTCCTCCCCACCCAAGTTGTAAAGTTCATTTCCAACATACTGTCTTGTGAGTATCACTGTTGCATTGGCTCGCATTTTGATTAGCTAGGAATACAGCTGTGATATACCAACACCTAAATGGAGGTATTCAATAGATACTGATATCTAAACTTACAATTTCTCATTTACTTTTTTTTATTAAAATTGTGATCTCCTAACCTCACAAGTGTTGAAATTGATACTCCAAATTCATGTAGATAGGCATGACATATTTTCATTTCTAGATTTCTGTTACATCACACATTATTTCCAAACAATACTTGAATCTAATCATTTGTAATATGCAGAAGCAATAACCTGAATACTATTAGAGACATAAAATTCAGGTAACACTTTACTATTATTACCTTTTAGCACCTCCCTTTTAGTACAATGCAGTTTGCTCAGGAATTCTTGTCATTGGGCCAATCAACAACTCTAACCTACTTGATTACCTAACTTGCAGTTGTGTCCCTACTATAAAACTCATTGTCTATTGCAGCAAGCCCAAAATCTTCATTAGTATTTCTTAGAATCTTGCTCAAACCACATATGCTGAGCGTCAGGCCTTCTTCCTAGAGTTGTAATAACTTTTCTTTTAGTTTTTAATCAGCTAGGGGAAAATAAAAAGCTAAAACTGATTCTATAGTTTATTGTCATACTAAAAATCCCTTTTCTCTGTATCTTTAAACATTTATTGGTTGCACACTCCTTACTATCATTACAGAAGAAAATTCCAAGTGAACAGAGATTGCAAAAGTTCAAAGGCAGATGAATAAGCACATCAATGAGGACACTTACAGTGAGCCACACACACAGAAGTCACTGCCATTGTTCCATCTCTATTCTCTATAGCAGGCTGATTGTCAAAGTAAGCACTGGAATCTTTGTTGGGTTGCCTTCAGCCTTGAAAACTCACTTTGCCTATGAACACTACAAGCAAAATTATATGGTTTGTTAAAGAGTACAGGTACAAGTACAGGAATATACCATAGCTAATGACTAGTGCAGAAATAACCCATAACCAATAGCTAATCAGTAGAGGGATATAAAAGTGTGATTTCATTGGCCTGGGTAATCCTGACAAGTAAGTTTCCACATAGTTTTCCAGAGTTTGGCTGTATCATAGCAGTGATCAATTATCTACGACAATAGTTGACTTGATAACAAATTACTTGTCAGTGGCCCTCCCTCTTCTGAGTGCTTTCTTCCTTACCTACCCATGTTCTTTGCATCTGTCAGAAGTCTATTTGACTCAGAGGTCTTTGGCTCAGAGTTTGATTTGAAGGGTACTTCGACTAAGATAGAATAACTTAAGACTTTCAGAATGTCTCTTCTAATAGAAAACAGATATGAAAATAGTTACAAGAGTAAAGTCACAGAGGAACTTGAGGGAAAACAATTCCATCTGATCAAATTAGACATGGTGTCAAATTACAATGTGTCATTTGAAGTAAGTGGAGAATATTCCTGATTAGATAAAATAGTAGTAGCAGCTCAACTATTTCTGAATTTGATTCTCATGAAAGTTTTATAAGTGCTTTGAAAAATTTTATACGGTGATTTCTTATATTCTAATTTTTATAAATGAAAAAATGGGCATTTGGAGAAATAATTCAATCTGTATGAAGTTGTTCTGCCTCCAAATGGAAGGTTTAAGATTTAACCCCAGTAAATACCTCCTGACAATCAAAGTTCTTTATGGCATTAAAAGAAAATAGCCTTTTAAGGCAGAGAGAGGTAAGCTTGAATTTTCTCATGAATTAGCTGAACAGAAATTAAAATCTAAGTCTATTATCTCAACTGAAATTCAAAGAATTATTCTGAAGGTCTTGGTATAAGGTTTTATTGAAATGTAACCTGTAATATATTTTGTTCAATGCTTGTCATTAAGTATGCATTAAAAATGAGCAACTCTTTTGTGACAATAACAATGATCATTGGGGGCATGTGAAAACCTCATGTGTTACATCTAAAAACGTCTTCTCAGCCCCTGATGGGATAGTTTAGTTCTGGAGTATAATTTTAAATGATGGAAAATGAGGTTGCAATAGAAACTTAGAAACCAGTATTTAGACATGTATGTCTGTTTCAAGTGGTTGACTATGTTCTGCAGAAACAAACCATCAAGGATTTTAAGCAAGAATGAAGGCATGTTAGGCATGCATTTTGGGATTAAGTAGAATGGGGTTGACATAAGATGGCAAACTAGAATCACTAAGAGGCCTGCAGAATTTTCAGGAAGCCTTTGGGTTCTGATGTAGAATTTTACCCATACTTATTGTATTCTAACACTTGCAATTATCCACAAAATTATTAAATGTGAGAGAGAGGGGGAGGTAAAGAGGAAGAAAGGCAGAAAGAGAGAGAAAAGGGAATGAAGGAGGGAGAAAGAAAGAAAGAAAGAAAGAAAGAAAGAAAGAAAGAAAGAAAGAAAGAAAGAAAGAAAGAAAGAAAGAAAGAAAGAAAGAAAGAAAGAAAGAAAGAAAGAAAGATAGAGAACGTGAGAGGGAGGGAAGGAGGGAGAAAGGGAGAGAGAATGGGAGGGAGGCAGGAAGGAAGGAAGGAAGGAAGGAAGGAAGGAAGGAAGGAAGGAAGGAAGGAAGGAAGGAAACTGGAAAAAGAGAGGAAGAAAGAAGGAAAGAAAGAAAGACTTGGAAAAAATTATAATCAGTGAAGTAAGTCAGGCCCAAAGAAACTTACGTCCCATAGTTTCCTTTATTTGCAATAACTAGTATATGTCTGAGTCAAGCAGAAAAAGACAGATAAGTTGATGTTAGGGAAGTGAACCCTAAGATATGTATTCAAATGTTTTTTTTTCTTTCAGGTGATTGTTTCTAACACATTTATAAGATTATTTCTCTGTTGCTTTGTACCTCGCTCCCCCATGGTATAACCCCTGTTATACCATGTTTCACTTTATTTGAGGTTGGTATAATTTGTGGAGGGGAAGGGAAAAGAACAAATCGTTTAAATAAGGATACAGGTGGATCCATTGGAACAATGAGATGTACAAGTTGTTATGTGGAAAAACGAACTTTACAACTTTGGTGGGGGGCATATTGAGTGGGGGAGTGGGGGAGGACGAGAAGGGATGGGAAGAGGAAACAAAGGAGGAGGGTAAAATGCTTGATAAGAAATGTACTCATCTTGCCCAAGTAATTATAACCCCTCTGTACAGTATTTTCATAATAAAAAAGAAAGAAAGCGGGAACAGAAGGAAGAAACCAAAACAGGAAATAATTGGGCTGAATTATCATAAAAAGGAATACATTATCACCAAAAACTTTGAAAGCATTCCAGGAATTCTAGTCAAGTCACATTATTTCCTCTGAGGGAATCAGTGCTATGACAGCCAGTCTCCAAGGTGCAATCTGATGATCTACATCTCCTTGAGCTCATATTCTTAGGTAGCCAACCTGCCTCCCACATCAAATCAGTACTGTAGATATCGGACTAAAAAAAATACCAATGGATAAGGTAGTCTGTGAATAGCTTTCATCTTGATTTCCTAAATCACTCAACCGTGTGTACACCCAAACAGCTCCATGCAAAAGTCATTATAAAGAGAAAGAGAGGCTTCAAGTAGACAATCAAAGCCAGATTGTCCTTCCTTCAGATGACTAGTCCAGGTTGACTTCAGACTGCACTGCATGAGAGACTGAGCAAGGACAGACCAACCTAGCCCTTTGGACTACTTGATCCACAGAAACTATGAGAAGGAATAAGGTAACTATTGTTGTTTAAAGCTATAAAGTTTGGGCATAAATTATATGCAGCAAAAACTAAAGCACTAATATTTTTCGAGTCTTTCCTATATGCTAGGAATTCTATAGGTAATTTTATACTGTCCTAGAATTCTAAGATTTTTAATTCTAGATATTGAAATGTTGCTCATTTCTATGCCTACTTTTTTGAGAGAGAAAGAAAGAGAGGGAGAAAGAGAGAGATGACCACTTGACAGAATTTTGAAACGTTAAAGACAATCCATTATAAGTGGCAATGGTCTTTAAGCCATCTGATTCTAGTCTACTGTTTCTTTAAGCTTTGATTAAAGAAACAGATTGGGGAGAATCTGGAATGCAGAAATGATGGATAAAATGCAATAGCAAAGATGCCACAAAATACTATCCTCTTAGAGTGTGAGCTAGGATGAAAAGAATGGGCTAAGTCTAGGAGAAGAGGAAAAGATTGAGCAAAAAGAAAGAAAGAAAGAAAAGAAGAAATAAGAATTAATGAGAAATGTGAAGCAAAATGGATTTTCGCTGAAAGGCAGTTGAGACAGTGCCAACTAGTAATTCACTACTGATAGTACTCAAATGTCCAGCTCCATTTTGTAAAGCTTTGAAATACTCAGAAGTCACTGCTGTGGTGGGTACATTAATCAGGAAAGAAAACAAGATACCAATGAATTAGTTAATACCTTGACAAAAACTAAATTTTATGTCTGTTCCAAAGTAAGTTTATCACATTTAGGAGCTGAGCTTTTATTCAAACTTTAGGTAAAAAGATCTTCCCAGCCTTTCTTTACCAAAAATTCTTATACATGTTACTTATAAACCTCCAGGGATACATAAATATTCACATATACAAATTGAGTGCTGATAGAGTGATAGAATTACATGCATGAGTCAACACCTTGGAATTTATTTCCATAACCTTCATTTAGTAAACCCAAGAACAGTTTGTTTTCTCATTTTCATAGTCTGACTTTGTAACTGTGATTGATTAATTCCTTATATGAGAATCTTTGTTTACAACCAGTAACAAAAGTATTTGTAGCATTAAAATGGAAATTATAGGATTGAAAAATAAAATTTTCTTATATAGAGAATTATACGGTGACCTATGATTGTGTCTCTGAATAGAAACTTTGTTTAAAAGTGGGGAGACTGTCTGTCTTTAGTCAGAAAATATATAAGATAAAGCTATCTTCTGTCAATATGGTAATAAGAGGACACCAAGGTGAGGAGATATTTTGTCTTTTTTTGAAGACTGGTCATTATTCATTTTTCAAAAAGCGATCTTTATGCCAACAGAATAAAAATGATAATTTGTGTCCTGATTTCCAAACAATTTATTTGAGAGGTGATTATTTTGGGATACCTTTGGAAAAAATGACTGGGAACCTTGGAATTAACATAATGAATCTACTTTATCTTCGTTTCCCTTTAAATATATGCCCACAGTTCTAAATTTCATTGTTAACTAACTTAAAAAAAGTTATCATTACGAAATTCCTGGCTCTGAGAAAACATTCAGTCAGGAAAGTTATGTAAGACATAATACCAGTGGAAGCAAAATTTTCCCAATGGGGACTTATTGTTGAAATGACATATACAGTGAGAAAAATATAAAAATATGAATTTTTAAATTCTTAGCACAATGAAAAGTTGGTAACAGAACTAATAGAAACTTAATTTCTAATTAGTCTAATCTGCATTTGGTAAGATGATGTAGTTAATAAAAGAAACTCCCAGATCTGGGAATGTGGCTTAGAGGTAGGATGCTTGCCTTGCATGCATAAAGCCCTGGGCTTGATTCCTCAGTATCACATAAACAGAAAAATTCAGAAGTTGCACTGTGGCTCAAGTGCTCGCTAGCCTTGAGCAGAAGGAGCACAGATACAGTGCCCAGACCCTAAGTTCAAGCCCAGGTCTGGCAAAAAGTAAAAATTAAAATAAAATAAAAATAAATTCCCATACCTCAGAGGCTCCATTTGAGAGAAATTTTCCTTCACTGATGTCAAAGCCTGATTGAAAAATAACTTCCTACCAAATGATTCAAAGATTCATATTTTTTATCCTGTGGCTTTAACAATTTCATTAAGTTGTTTTCAAAAACATTGTTTTCTTTGTAAACATTTGGGTAAATGCCCAAAAGTGGGATTGCTGACCACACTAAAGCTACCAGCACAACTATGTTTATTGCAGCATTATTTACCATAGCTCAGATATGGAACCAACCCAGATGCCCCTCAGTAGATGAATGGATCAAGAAAATGTGGTATATATACACAATGGAATTCTATGCCTCCATCAGAAAGAATGACATTGCACCATTTGTTAGGAAATGGAAAAACTTGGAAAAAATTATATTAAGTGAAGTAAGCCAGGCACAAAGAAACATAAGTCCCATGGTTTCCCTTATTTGTAATATCTAGTATATGTATGAGTCAAGCGGAAAAGGTCAGATAATGTGATGTCAAGAAAATGAACCCTTAGATATGTATTTTAATGATTTTTTCTTTCATGCATGTGTTTCTAACGCATTTATAAGATTATCTCTTTGTTGCTTTGTATGTCCCTCCCCCACAGTATAACCCCTGCTTTCACTATATTTGATGTCAGTATAACTTGTGGAGGAGATGGGGAAAAACCAGTTGTTTAAGGATACAGGTGGGCCTGTTGCAACAATGAGAAGTACAAGTTTCATTTCCAAAACGAGCTTTACAACGTCGGTGCGGGGGGGGGGAAGGGGAGGGAAGGAGAAGGATTGGGATTGGGGGGGAGGGGGGAGGCTGGGAAGGGATGTGAAGGGTAATCAAAGGAGGAGGCTGCAATGCTTGGTAAGAAATGTATGCATTATCCTGCCCATGTAATTGTAACTCCTCTGTACAGTATGTTCACAAATAAAATTAAATTAAATTAAAAAAAAAACATTGTTTTCATTTTTGTCAAACCTGAAGGGAAAGGGACAGAGACAACTACACAAGGTACCTGTTATGGACTGGCCCTAAAGGACTATGCATTTTCTTTGCTTTCATTCTATTGACTGGAGTCACTTTGCAGTAACTTTAAGATACTGTCAGCAATAAATGCGGTCTAGCTGGATGCCTAGAAAGAACAGAAAAATTTGATGTCAACTGTAGGGAGCCGAGGCGAGACTCCGCCCACTTGGTGCTTGGCGGGACGCCTAGGCTGTGCGCGTGCACGAGCCAGGTAGAGCCCCCAGCCAATCCCATGACACCTGGTGACGGTGAAAGGCAGGCGACCAACAATAGAAAGACCCGCGTTCCGATTCTCCTATATAAGCGGCTGTGTTTCGGGTGCACACTCTCTCGCACCCAAGCTCTCCTACAACTAAAAGGCTCTCCAATAAAGCGTGATCTGAGAAGACTCCTGGTGTGGTGGTCGTTTTTCCTCGCTGGTCGAGTAGACGGTCACTACAACTGGTGCTGAAACCCGGGAACGAACCTGGGATGGGACCCGTGCGAGAGGCCGAATTGGAGCCAGAACTCAACACGCGGAGAGGAGACGTCGGTAAATATCCCCCGGTATGCTGTTCACTGTAGATTTAGATATTTATTGGTTGCTTGCATTGCTTCTTCCCTTGTGGCTTGTCTTTTTGATGGTGCGCACTTGCCTCGAGGAGGGAGGGTTTGATTTAATCCAGGAAGGATGCAAAGTACTAACACGGCATCAGGATAGTCTATCAGAGTCAGCATACAGTAAGGGGGAGGAAAATAGGCCTAAAAGAAAAAGGGAAAAAAGACAAAAGGATCCTAAAGAATTAAAGCAAGAGGGGCTGCAGCCCTCACAAAAGGAGAAGGGTTTCAGAGAGGAGGGGGTCTCAAGGAGACTCCCGCGCCCTTCTTTAAAAGCAAACCGGTTCTCAGCCCTACATGTGGAAGGGCGGGACCAAGAATATAGTAATCTTGTGAGTGACTCAGAGGAAGAAATGTTAGAGGAGGAGGGAGAACAGCTCGATCCAGCTGATAGTGAAGACTTAGAAGAGGCTGCGGCGGAGCACGTGGCAGACAGATATGGAGGGTGGCGCCCCCTAGGGGTGGGAGTACAGCAGCAGCCAGGAAGAGGAAACGGAGCTGCCCCTCACCTGTCGGCCCCCCCGCCGTGCCCGCCGGCAGGGAAGAGTCACTTTATAAAAGAAAAAACCTGGTCGCGATTAGCAGCCGCTTTCCCAGTTGTTGAAAATCCCATTACTGCTGAAAGAAATTTTGAGCCGGTTTCCTACTCCCAGTTAAAAGATTTAGTTGAGGCAGTCAGGACTTATGGAGTGACGGCCAATTATACCACTGCCTTGCTTCGAAGGCTAACTATTAATGCTATGACACCTATGGATTGGTTTGAAGTGGCCCGTACTTGCCTTAATCACGGGCAGTTCCTTGATTTCGGTCAATTGTACAAGACAAGGCTCAAGCCCAATACAGACAAAATGTCCATGACGGGCACCCGGACTGGACCGTAGACATGCTTCTCGGGCAGGGAATCTACTCGGTAGACCAGACAGGATATCCCTTTGAAGTATACCGCCAGGTAAACGAGGTTTTTTACAGGTCCTGGCGAGCCCTCCCAAACAAGGGAGAGGTGGCTGGCAATCTAACAAAAATCATGCAGGCCCCTAATGAGCCATTTTCTGATTTTGTTGCCCGTATGCTAGAGACAGCCGAGCGGGTGTTAGGAAATCTGGAAACAGCCATGCCATTTGTACAACAAATCATTTTTGAACAAAGCACCAAGGAATGTCAGAGGGCAATTACCCCAGTAAGAACCCAAAGCCTAGAAGCTTGGTTAAAAGCCTGCAGAGAAGTAGGTGGCCCCCTGACCAATGCGGGGCTGGCAGCTGCTGTCTTGTCGGCTGCCGGGGCCGCAAAAGATAGTAAAGGAAAAGGGTGTTTCCGGTGTGGTCAGTTGGGACATTTTAGACAACAATGCCCACAAAATGGTGGTCCTGTACAAAATATACCCAGGCCGCCAAGGACTCCAGGAGTGTGTCCTCGTTGTAAAAAGGGAAAGCATTGGGTCAACGAATGCAGGTCAGTTAGAGACATCAATGGACATTTTATCCCCCAAATTACTCCAAACACTAATTCGGAACAGGAGCCAAAAAACGGATAGAAGGGCCCTCGTCCCCAGGGCCCGAAAGTTTATGGGGCATTTCAGACTCTGGCTCCCAGACAGCACCCGCAACAACTCCCCAGCCAAGAAGAGCAACCTCAGGCTCCGCAGGGTTGGACCTCTGTGTCACCTCCGGACGGGTATTAACACAGCAGATGGGAGTCCAGATTGTGGAGACAGACATGACAGGACCCCTAGATGAAGGCACTGTAGGAATAGTTTTAGGACGCTCCTCCTCCACAATGAGAGGATTAATAATTTTCCCAGGAGTGATTGACCCTGACTATACGGGGACTATCAAGGTCCTCTGTCATGTCCCCCATGGAGTGGTGTCCATTTCTACCGGGAATAGAATTGCACAGCTTCTGCTTTTGCCTTCTCTTCATGGCAACTTCCCTGCTAAGGAGATAGAGAGAGGAGATAAAGGGCTAGGCTCCACTGGAGTCGAACTTACATGCCTGTCCATAACTTTAGACCAAAGACCCATGCTAACTCTCCAAGTGGAAGGGAGAAGATTTGAGGGATTGGTGGATACAGGGGCAGATCGAAGCATCATCCAAAGAGGGGAGTGGCCAAAGCAATGGCCAACTCAGAAATCCTCCCAGACCTTACAAGGGCTGGGCTATGCCGATGCCCCACAGTTAAGTGCAAAAGAATTGACTTGGAGAACAGACGAAGGCCAGGTTGGAAAAATGCAGCCATTTGTGGTAGACGTCCCTGTCAATCTTTGGGGAAGAGATGTGCAGCAACAGCTGAAGCTAACTTTAACTAATGATTATTCTGAGGCCAGTCAGAATATGATGAAACAACAAGGATTTGTGCCAGCCTTGGGGCTTGGTCGGCGTCTCCAAGGACACAAGGAGCCGATAGAGCCACTTCCTAAACAGGACAGGAAGGGTTTGGGTTTTTCTTAGGGGCCTCTGAAAACAAAGCTTCCACTGAAGGTGTGGTACCCATACCTTGGTTAACGCAAAAGGCGGTATGGGTTCCTCAGTGGCCCCTCTCTCGAGAAAAATTGGAAGCGGCTCAAACTCTTGTCCAGGAACAGCTGCAGCTGGGGCATGTTGAGCCTTCAGTGTCATCTTGGAATACCCCAATTTTTGTGATCAAAAAGGCCTCCGGAAAATGGAGATTATTACATGACCTTAGAGCAGTAAATGCCCAGATGCAAATTATGGGACCCATCCAAAGGGGACTTCCACTGCTCTCTGCTTTACCTAGAGAGTGGCCTATTTTGGCTTTAGACATTAAGGATTGCTTTTTTTCCATACCTCTTTATGAAAAGGATAGGGAGCGCTTTGCCTTTACTTTGCCCTCGGTTAATCATGAAACTCCGGATGCTCGCTATCAGTGGAAAGTTCTCCCCCAAGGGATGGCTAATAGCCCAACAATTTGTCAATTGTTCGTGGGGGCTGCATTAACCCCTGTTAGGGAAAGATTTCCAAAAGTACGGATTGTCCATTATATGGATGATATCTTGTTGGCTGCTCCCTCGGTAGAGACTCTTCATAAGGTGTTTGGGCAGGTAACGGAGACCTTAGCTAATAAAGGATTAATTATTGCCCCTGAGAAGGTTCAGCAGACTAGTGTTGTTCAATTTCTGGGAACCATTGTTTCTCCTACTGAGATTAAACCACAAAAACTTTCCATTCGAACTGGTCATCTTAAAACACTTAATGATTTTCAGCAATTGGCAGGAGATATTAATTGGATAAGGGGGTTTCTTAATCTCCCTCGGTCAGAGTTGTTACCTTTATTTGCTATTTTGGAGGGCGACCCTGAAGTCACCTCCTCTAGATCCCTGACACCTTTAGCACTAAATTCCCTACAAAAGGTTGAGGCAGCTTTGTCTAGGGCTCAACTTTCAAGGGTTG
Organism: Dipodomys merriami; assembly: GCF_024711535.1. Lineage (NCBI taxonomy): Eukaryota > Metazoa > Chordata > Mammalia > Rodentia > Heteromyidae > Dipodomys > Dipodomys merriami. The sequence continues at coordinate 21,792,533 of NW_027203715.1, read as the reverse complement.
ATTTAAAATTACCTATTGATTTATGTATATTAAAAACAAAAAATTATCCCACGGGTGTTCTTTGGCAAAATGGCCCCTTATGGTGGCTCCACGGCAATTCTGTGGGAGCAAAAACTGTTCAATATTTTCCTGAATTAGTGGCTAAACAGGCAATTTTGGGTATAAAGTATTGTTTGATGCACTTTGCAAAAATTCCAGATAAATTAATTATTCCATACACCCGTGAGCAAGTTGAAATTTTAGCAGCCGCAATGGATATGTGGGCAATTCTTGTTTGCTCATTTCCAAATGTAATTGATAATCATTATCCTAAGCATCCTCTACTTGCCATAGTTAACAAAAATTTAGTGTATTTTCCTGTTGTCACTTCAAAGGAGCCCTTGGCTGATGCTCTGACCATCTTTACGGATGGATCAAAATCTGGACAAGGTGCTTTTTTGTTCAAGGACACAAACAGCCGGTAGTCTTTAATTTTCGGCCGAATGCCCCACAGGCTGTTGAATGTTTAATTGTGCTTGAAGTTTTTAAAAGATTTGATCAACCTTTTAACTTATTTTCTGATTCATTATATGTTGTAAATGCTGTTGCTTCTCTTGAAGTTGCTGCTTCAGTTAAGCAGGCCAGTACAATTTCTAATGTTTTGTTACAGATTCAATCCCTTATCTTAAACAGAAAACATCCTTTTTATATTGGACATATTCGTGCCCACTCTATGTTGCCGGGCCCGATGGCAAAGTGTAATGATTTGGTGGACCAGGCAACTCGGGCTGTGGCTCTGGTCGCTGCTGATCCTGTAGAATTGGCAAAAGACTTTCATAGATTGTATCATGTACCTGCTAATACCCTTAGGAAAAGATATAATTTGTCCAGGCATGTGGCAAGAGATATTGTTAAAGCCTGTAAATCTTGTGTCACCTTTCTTCATCCTCCCCATGTGGGGGTAAACCCCAGGGGGTTGAGACCAAGCCCTATGGCAAATGGATGTTACTCATCTGACGGAATTTGGTAAGTTGAAATATTTACATGTGTCTGTGGACACCTTTTCTGGTGTCATTCATGCCACACCTTTGGCGGGAGAAAAGGTGTCTCACGTCAGAATACACTGCTTAGAAGCTTGGGCAGCTTGGGGAAAGCCCCTTAGACTTAAGACGGATAATGGCCCTGCTTATACTTCCCATGGTTTTCGTGCCTTTTGCGCACAAATGCAGGTTGCCCACACCACCGGATTGCCCTACAATCCTCAAGGACAAGGTATAGTGGAAAGAGCTAATAGAAGCATAAAAGAAATGCTTCAAAAACAAAAAGGGGGAGTTGCTGAGTCCGCGTTCCCCAGGGAAAGACTTTCTCTTGCGCTCTTTACCCTTAATTTTTTAATTCTAAATGACAACGATCAGTCTGCCGCAGATCGGCATATGACAAGAGACTCCATGGATACTAAAGACATGGTTATGTGGAAGGATGTTATTAATAATAAATGGTATGGACCGAATCCGGTAATAACGAGATCCAGGGGAGCTGTTTGTGTTTTTCCACAGAGTCAAGAAGTACCTCACTGGGTGCCAACGAGACTGACCAGGCCGGTGGAGACTGCAGCAGAACCCGCTCTTGAAGATGCAGCTGATCTTCCTGCTGTTAGCAACAGTGCTAATAGCAATCCCTGTGATAGCTAAACCAATGATGCTGTGGGCTGTTACAATTTACTGACTGGATTGCCTCTGCGGTGTCCTTTTCCAAAGAGCGGGTGGGAGTCGGAATGTTTTTAGCCTGCTGCTTGGGAGGATGCGTGGTCTGCCTATGGTTGGTCTGTCGCCTTCGAGCCCAAACCAGAAGGGACAAGGTTGTTATCTCGCAAGCATTAGCCACTTTGGAGAGTGGATCCTCACCCCAGATTTGGCTGTTGGCCCTAAGAGGCAGTTAAGCCTTACCATTCTGCATAGCCTTAGCACCCCGAGGGATCAGGAGATCCCATTGCACCGGGACAGGTATGCAATTTGCAATTTGGGACAGGGTGCAAGGCAAGTGCACTGCACTTGAGGAGATGGTTCTCATCTCCTCAAGAAGAGCATGCTGGGTTGCAAGTGGGTTGATGCCCAAGATCCCACCTCTGCAAAAAAGGCATCGGACAGGCCTGGTCATCACTGGGGAAGGCGCGCCCCTCAGGCGAAGGCCAGTGCAAGGTCCTCTCATTAATGTCTTAGACAGAGGCCCAACCTCTACTCTTACCTGTTGCCATAAAACAAAGAAGGGGGAACTGTAGGGAGCCGAGGCGAGACTCCGCCCACTTGGTGCTTGGCGGGACGCCTGGGCTGTGCGCGTGCACGAGCCAGGTAGAGCCCCCAGCCAATCCCATGACACCTGGTGACGGTGAAAGGCAGGCGACCAACAATAGAAAGACCCGCGTTCCGATTCTCCTATATAAGCGGCTGTGTTTCGGGTGCACACTCTCTCGCACCCAAGCTCTCCTACAACTAAAAGGCTCTCCAATAAAGCGTGATCTGAGAAGACTCCTGGTGTGGTGGTCGTTTTTCCTCGCTGGTCGAGTAGACGGTCACTACAGTCAACAGCTAGAATTTTCTACCATCATAGCCAAATATTTTGTACGTTTTTATGTCAATCTGATATCAAAAAGAAAATGTCAATTTTCAATATTTTGTAAGAATAAACAAAAAATATAATTTTTCATTCCTTTTTTTTCAGTACTGCAATTTGAGCTCATGGTTTTTCCCTGCAAGTGTTGTACCATTTGAGCCATTCCCCACGTTGTTTTTGTTTCAGTTATTTTTCTAAAGAGGTCCTCTGGTCTATGCCTGGACTATTCTAGACCACAGCCCTCTTGTTTATCTTTCCCACTTAAACTTGGAATGAGTCATTACACCCAGTTTTTAATTGATTGAGATGGAGTGTCTCCAACTTTTTACTCAGGCTGACCTTGAACCACAGCCCTCCCAATATTTACCTCCTCAGTAGATTGGATTACAGGCATGAGACACCAGGCTTCTCCTCCATCATTAATTTTTCAAAGATGTCAAATTTGTCCTTTTACACTTCAGGGAAACAAACATAACAATGTTGCTAGGCTTTTTGCTATATAAGCAATTCAAAATATATGTGTATTTTTGTTTGTTTGGCATTGACATATGAACCTGAAATCTTTACCTTTAAAAAGTTCACATATTCTATTTTGTCATTATTGACCTAAGTAGAAATAAAAAAGAGGTTTATGTTGCCAAATTATCACACCATGTGGCCTAAAGCTCTCCCCTCAATCATGACAGTGCCAAACTTGACAGGATCATTCTCTTGTCCCTGTCCTTAAAAATATTCTTGTAGCTTCTCTTCCCCTTATATATCTCAAAATAAATCTCTGTGCTATAATTAAAAGGAGCAGTATACTCTGGTAATGGAAATCATGGGAGTGTTCTTGAGACAATTTGTTTCTCAGCTCATGTTTACCATAAGAGCTGTTTTTAGTACAGGGATTCTCAAGGGAAATCAAGAGAACTTGCTGAGAATTTCCAGGACAAGTGCAAGGTGCAGGTATGACATGGATATGACAACTGCAATTTCCAGAGCAACTTTCGGCCCCTAAACCAGAAACATCTGTCAATTACACCCCCACCCCTTTCATCTAATTTCAACTCAGTCATCAAAGTAGTTAAACTGGGAATGCTCTATTTCATGAAGGTGTCAGTATTGTGGTAATTTATTGAGAGATGAAAGAATATTCAATATATATTATGTTAAATGGTTCTTTGTCTACTAAGTGATTTGAATAACAGAAGGTGGCCTTTGAATTCACCATTGTTATTTGATTTTTTTCCCTTAAGTTTGCTGCTGGGCATTTTATCCCAGCAAACATATAGCAATTTGCTTTACCTTAGGAAATTTTCGTATTTCTTTAACTATCCTGCATTTTATTGGCAATAAAGGAATTTTTTAAACTGAAAACAGAGGAAACTCTTTATTAAATATTTAGCAACCTCCACAAGAAAGAATGTTCTCACCACCAAAAATAGGATCAATGTATGAAGTCATAGATATCCTAAAGATTGTATTCCTACTTTCTTCAGAGCGTTTTTTAATCATAAGAGTACACTAAATTTTGTCAAAGGCTTTTTTTTCTGTAACAACTGAAATGATCATGGGATTTGAGCTTTGATTCTGTTTAGATGGTAAATTACAATTAAAATTACAGATGATAAATTACAATTGAAACCACGCTTGCACTCCTGGAATGAAGCCAACTTGATCCAAAAGTGAGAGAATTTTTTTTTTTTTGTATATTTTTTGTTTGCGTTTTGTTTTTGTTTTTTATTTTTCCAGCACTAGAACTTGAACTCGCCTTTTGCTCTCACTCAGCTTTTTCGTTCATGGATGACCTTCCACCACTGGAATCACACTGCTAGTTCAGCTTGGTTGCTGGTTAATTGGAGGTAAAATCTTACTCTTCTGCCTAGCTTTAAACTATGATCCTTAGATCTCAGCTTCCTGAGTGGCAGGGTTATAGGTGTGAGCCACTGATACTCAACTGATCTATTAATATGTTGATGAGTTCTGTTTGTAAGTATTTGTTTAGAATATTTGGACCTATCTTCAGTACAGAAAGTGGTCTATAAGTTCATTTCTTCTAGTCACCCTATCTGGCTTTGGAATTAGTATAATATGGGTTCCATAGAATGAGTTTGGTAGTTTTTCTTTTTTCATCTATTTCACCAATAGGTACAGGAGTACTAATGGTAATTCTTCTTTAGAAGTCTGGTAGATTTTGGCAGTAAATCCATCAGTTCTTGGGCTTTTCTTTGTTAGACTGCTTATTAAGGCTTTAATGTAATCATTTGTTTTAAGTCTATTTAAGTGGTTACTTCCTATTGGCTCAATTTTGGTAGGTCAATGTATCTAGAAATGTACCCTTATTTTAGGTTTTCCAATTTGCTTGAATATCGATTTTTCAAAGAATTTCTTCATGATTGTATTAATTTCATTGGTATTTTTGTGCTGTGTATGTTTTTATCACTACTTTTATTTATTTGGATTTATCTTTCCTTTTATTCAAATTAGGTAAGGATTTATCTTTTATAGCTTTTCAAACAATTATTTTTTTAAATTGTGAACATACTGTACAGAGGGGTTACAATTACATGGGGAAGATAATGAGTACATTTCTTATCAAGCATTGCAGCCTCCTTCTTTGTTTACCCTTCACATCCCTTTCCAGCCTCACCACGCCCCTCCACCCAATTCTCCCCACCACCAACAAAGTTGTTAAGTTCGTTTTATACATGACAACTTGTACTTCTCATTGTTGCAACGGGTCCATCTGTATCCTTAAACAACTTGTTATTTCCCTTCTCCTCCCCAAATTATACCGACATCAAATATAGTGAAAGCAGGGGTGATACTGTGGGGGAGGGACATACAAAGCAACAAAGAGATAATCTTATAAATGCGTGAGAAACAAACCTATGAAATAAAAACAAAATTGAAATACATATCTAATGGTTCGTTTTCCTAACATCACATTACCTGACCTTTTTTGCTTGACTCATACATATACTAGATATTTCAAATAAGGGAAACAATGGGACCTATGTTTCTTTGGGCTTGGCTTACTTTACTAAGTATAATGTTTTCCAAGCCTTTCCATTTCCTAACAAATGAGGCAATGTCATTCTTTTTGATGGAGGCATAGAATTCCATTGTCTATATATACCACATTTTCTTGATTCATTCATCTACTGAGGGACATCTGGGTTGGTTCCATATCTTAGCTATGGTAAATAATGCTGAAATAAACATAGTTGTGCTGGTAGCTTTAGTGTGGTCTAGTTTGTAAACATTTGGGCAAAGGCCCAAAAGTGGGATTGCTGGATCATAGGGGAGCTCTATATGAAGTCTTTTCAGGAACCTCCTTACTGCTTTCCAATGTGGTTGAAAAAGTTGACACTCCCACCAACAATGAAGTAAGGTTCCCATCTGTCAACATCCCCTCCAACATCTGTTGTTATTATAGTTCTTGATTTTTGCCATTCTAACTGGGGTGAGGTGGTATCTCAATGTTGTTTTGATTTGCATTTCTTTTATGGCTAGGGAGGTTGAGCATTTCTTCATGTGTCTATTGGCCATCCTTCTTTCTTCTTCAGAGAAGTTTCTCTTCAAGTCATTAGCCCACTTATTTATTGGGCAGTTGTTTCTTTGAGGATTTGTTGTTGGGGGATTTAATTTATTGAGTTCCAAGTATATTTTAGATATGAGACCCTTGTCCCTAGTGAAGATCTTCTGCCAATCCATGGGCTTTCTATTGATCTTGCTAGCTGTCCTTTGCCATGCAGAAGCGCTGCAACTTCATGCAATCCCACTTGTCCAACCATTCTTTGATTTGTTGTGTTTCCGGGTCTCTATTAAGAAAATATTGGCCTACCTCAAGGAGACCTATGGTTTCTCCTATTCCATCCTGCAATGGTTTCATTGTGTCTGCTTTGACCCCGAGGTCTTTGATCCATTTGGAGTTGATTGTGGTGCAGGGTGATATATAAGGTTCTATCTTTAGTTTTCTACAAGTAGTTAACTAATTTTGCCAGCATCATTTACTGAAGAGGCTGTCTTTCTTCCATTCTATATTTTTAGCTCCCTTATCAAAGATCAGATGGCTATAGTTCTGTAGGTTCATTTCTGGGTTTTCAATTCTATTCCATTGGTCCTGAGGTCTGTTCTTATGCCAATACCAAGCTGTTTTGATTACTATGGCTTTATAGTAGAGTTTGAAATTTGGTATTGATATTCCTCCAGCAGAGTTCTTTCCATTGAAGAGTGTTTTTGCTATTCGGGGTCTTTTATTGTTCCTTATGAATTTTTGGATTGCCTCTTCTATTTCCTTGAAGAATGAGGTTGGAATTTTGATAGGTATCACATTAATTTGTAGATAGCCTTGGGAAGTATTGCCATTTTCACGATGTTAATCTTTCCAATCCAGGAGCATGGGAGATTTTGTCGTTTTCTAAGTTCTGTTTGATTTCCTTTTTCAAATTTTAATAGTTTTCATCTTAGAAGTCCTTCATTTCTTTCGTTAAGCTAATTCGTAGGTATTTTATTTTTTGTGGGGCTATTACTAATGGAGTTGCATTCCTAATTTCAGCCACACTTTTCTCATTGTGGGCATACAGAAAAGCCATTTATTTTGGGGGTTAATTTTATATCCTGCTAAATTGCCAAAGTTTTGAATCAGCTTGAGAAATTTGGGAGTAAAGTCTATGGGATCCTTTAAATACAAGATCATGCCATCTGCAAAGAGGGAGAGTTTTATTTCTTCTTTCCCTATTTGGATCTCCTTTATGTTTGCATCTTGTCTTATTGCTGTAGCTAGGCATTCTAATACTAGATTGAAGAGAAGTGGAGAGAGTGGACATCCTTGTCTTTTTCCTGAGTTAAGAGGAAATGACTTTAGTTTTTCACCATTAAGTATAATGCCGGCTGTACGTTTTTCATATACAGACTTTATTGTATTGAGGAATGTTCTATGGATTCCTAATTTTTCCAAAACCTTCATCATAAAGGGGTGTTGGATCTTGTTGAATGCTTTTTGTGCATCTATTGAGATAACCATGTGGTTCTTATCCTTGCTCCTCTTGATGTGATGAATAATATACATTGATTTGCGTATATTGAACCAGCTTTGCATCCCTGATTATCATCCCTGTTTGATCATGGTGTATGATTTTTTGGATGAATTGTTGAAGTCAATTGGCCAAATTTCGTTGAGAAGTTTTACATCAATGTTCATCAAAGAAATAGGTATATAGTGCTCTGTCTTTGATGAGTCCCTACCTGGTTTTGGGATGAGGGTTATGATGGCTTCATAGAATGTGTTCGGTAGTGAGCTTTCTTTTGTGATTTCATTGAAGAGTTGGAGGAATATTGGCGTCAGCTCTGCTTTGAAGGCCTTGTAGAATTGCGCTGTAAAACCATCTGGTTCTGGACATTTCTTAGATGGAAGGGCTCTTATTGCTCTTTCTATTTCAATGCTTGATATGGGCCTATTAAGATGGTTTAACTCATCCTAGTTTGGTTTTGGCATGTCAATATTTCCTAGAAAAAGGGCCAATTCTGCCAAGTTCTCAAACTTATTAGCATAAAGTTTTGAGAAGTATTCCCTTATAATGTTCTGAATCTTGGTTGTTTCCGTGGTGATGTTTCCATTCTCATATCTGAGTTTATTTATTTGGGTGTGTTCTCTTCTTTTTTTGATAAGATTTGCTAAGGGTCTGTCAATTTTGTTAATTTTTTCGAACAACCAACGCTTTGTTTAGTTAATTCATTCTATAGTATTTTTGGAATCTAATTCATTTAATTCTGATTTAATTTTAATTATTTCTTTCCCTCTACTGGATTTGGGTTTATCTTGCTGCTCTTTTTCAAGGCGGTTTAGATGTGCCATTAAATTGTTGGTTTCAAATCTCTTCAATTTGATGATGTAGGAGCTCAGAGCTATAAACTTGACTCTGAGTACTGCCTTTGCTGTGTCCCAGAGGAGCTGGTAATTTGTGTGTTCATTTTTGTTGAATAGCATGAACATTTGAACTTCCTTTCTAATCTCTTCCATGACTCACTTGTGATTCAGCAGTGTGTTGTTCAGCCTCCATGTGTTACCGGACTTTCTTTGGTGGCTTTTGATGTTAAGTTCTAATTTTATTCCCTTGTGGTAAGAGAGAATGCAAGGTATAACTTCAACATTTCTGTATTTGGACAACCTTCTCTGTGGCCTGAAATGTGGTCTATTTTAGAAAATGTTCCATGTGCTGCTGAGAATAACGTGTATTCTGATGCTATTGGGTCAAATATTTGGTAGATGTCTGTTAAATCTAGTTGATCTATGCAGCTGTTTAGATCTGCGGTTTCTCTGTTGAGTTTTTGCCCAGTTGATCTATCTAGTGGGGAGAGTGGTGTGTTAAAATCCCCAACAATTAATGTCTTTGGATCTGTGAGGGATTTGAAGGAAAGTAATGTTTCTTGGATAAATTTTTGTGCTCCGTTGTTTGGCGAATAGATATTTAGAATTGTAATATCCTCCTGAAGGAGAGATCCCTTCATTAGTATGTAAAGACCTTCTTTATCTCTTCTCACAAATTTTAATTTGAAGTCTATTTTATATGTTATTAGGATTGCAACTCCTGCCTGTTTATGGGGGCCCTTTGCTTGGTAGATTTTGTTACAGCCTTTAACATTGAAAATGTGTTTGTTTTTACGGGCAAGATGTGACTCCTGAAGGCAGCAGATAGAAGGATCTTGTTTTTTAATCCAACTAGACAGTCTATGTCGCTTAATTGGAGAGTTAAGTCCGTTAATGTTAAGAGATGGGACTAAGAGGTATTTGGGGGTTTCTGCCATGTTATACCTTCTTCGGGGCTGTGATAACTGGGTTCTTCCTATGGTTCTTGGATTCACAGTTTGAGTGCAATTTCTTGGCCTACATTGTGGTCTTGTTGGTTTTCTATGTGTAGGACATCTTTAAGAATCTTTTGTAGGGCTGGTTTCGTGGAGATGTATTATTTCAATTTTTCTTTGCTATGGAAGATTTTATTTGGCCTCCAGTTATGAAGGAGAGTTTAGCTGGGTACAGTATTCTTGGTTCAGAGTTCTTTGTTTTTAAGGCATGGCATATATCATTCCAGGCTCTTCTTGCTTTGATTGTTTCTGCTGAGAAATCTGAGGTGATTCTAATTGGTTTCCCTTTATAGGTGATTAATCTTTTCTCCTTGACAGCTTTAAGGATCTTTTCCTTGGTCTGAGTTGTTCCTGTGTGGATTATAATGTGATGGTGGGATGTCCTGTTTTGGTCTCGTCTATCTGGAGTTCTAAAACCTTCTTGTATCTGAAAAGGCCTATCTTTTTGCATATTTGGGACATTCTCTGATAGGATGCTGTTACACAAATTTTCTAGACCATTAACTTCTGTTTCTAGGTGTTCCTCTACACGATTATCCTTAGATTAGGCCTTCTGAGTCTTCCAAGTTTTGGATAGATCTATCATATTAATTGAACTAGTCTTGGAAGGTTGTATGTTCTTTCTCTATAATATCTAAAGTGTCTTCAATCCCCGAGATTCTATCTTCTGCATGGATTAACCTGCTGTCAAGACTCTGTACTTTGTTTTTTGTTCTTTTCCTTCTAATTGGTCAGCTTTGATGGCTTCAAATTCTTTGTTGAAGCTTTGTTTTAGATCTTGTATGAACTTCTTTACTTCCTTAATTTGCTGCTCAGTGTTTATTCTCAAGTTACTTAGTTGATTGTTTATGTTTTCCTTGGACTCCCATTCCTTCTCTTGGGTTCCATTCTGCATTCCCTTTGTGGTATCCCTGACTTCCTTCAGCTCTTTGTTAATGGAGCCCATGAATGCCTTTAGTGATATTTGTGCATTCTCATCCTGCTCTCTCAATTCCTGTATTACTCTTTGCTTAGCTTCCTCCCATTCACGCCATTCCTGTAGTTCTCTTTGAGTGTTCTCAGCCTGTTCATGCCATTCTTGCCTTTCTCTTTGAGTATTTTCAAGCTGCTCATGCAAATCCTGTATCAGTTTTTGAGTAGCTTCCTCTCACTCATGATATTCCTGTATATTCCTGTGGATTGCCTCTTCTCTCTCCCTATCATGCTCATACAGAGTCCTATTTAGGTTTTCAATATTTTCATGCATTGACCTTTTGTTTGCCTACTCTCCCTCCCTATCACGCTCATACAGAGTCCTTTGTATGTTTTCAATCTTTTTATTTATCAAGTTTTCCAACAGTGTTTGTAGAGCTATTTGGAAACTCTCCTCTGGATTATTCATTATGTGTTCTGTCCCCTGATAATCATGAGTGGGAATTGTGACACCTGCAGTTGCCATTTATCTTGTGGTTTTCCGGCTTACTCTGCCCATTTGGGATGAAAATAACACCAGTTTTTTGCTGGACCACTAAATTAAGGCAAGCATCAACCAAAGTCTGAATTTGCACACTCAATAGTCTGCAGATACAGTCTAGTTCAACAGATACATCTATTCAACATTAAACAACTATATATTAATTAATGGGCTCCGAACCGTAAAGAATTTGGAAAACCATAAATTATTAGGGTTAGGGAGAGATGTGGGTAAAAAATAGGAAGAGAATGATGTGGGAAGGCACAGGGAGAGTTAACTAAGTCCTAATCTCAAAGCAGGAAATAGGTTGGATAGGATGAAAGCAGACAGAGAGAAAAGAAGAAGAAAGAGAAAGGGAAAAAAAGAGACCAGAAAAAATAGAAAAGTAAAAATTAAAAAAATATATATTTTTAATATTATTTTATTTTATTTGAGAACATACTGTACAGAGGGGCTACAATTACATGGGCAGGATAATGCATACATTTCTTACCAAGCATTGCAGCCTCCTCCTTTGTTTACCCTTCACCTCCCTTCCCAGCCTCCCCCCTCTCCCCACCCAATTATACCCCCCTCCCCCCCCACCGACATTGTAAAGCTGGTTTTGACATGACATTTTGTACTTCTCATTGTTGCAACAGGTCCACCTGAATCCTTAAACGACTTGTTTGACCCATCTCCTCCACATGTTATACTGACATCAAATATAGTGAAAGCGGGGGTTACACTGTGGGGGAGGGACATACAAAGCAACAAAGAAATAATCTTTTAAATGCGTTAGAAACATATGCATGAAAGAAACGAAAACATTAAAATGACAAGGGTCTCATATCTAAAATATACTTGGAACTCAAAAAATTAAACCACCCAACAACAAATCCTCAAAGAAACAACTGCCAAATAAATAAGTGGGCGAAAGACTTAAAGAGAAGCTTCTCTGAAGAAGAAAGAAGGATGGCCAATAGACACATGAAGAAATGTTCAACATCCCTAGCCATAAAAGAAATGCAAATCAAAACAACATGGAGATATCACCTCACTCCTGTTAGAACAGCAAAAATCAAGAACTCTAACAACAACAGATGCTGGAGGGGATGTGGACAGAAAGGAACCTTGCTTCATTGTTGGTGGGAATGTAAACTTGTTCAACCACTTTGGAAAGCAGTATGGAGGTTCCTCAAAAGACTTCACATAGATCTCCCCTATGATCCAGCAATCCCACTTTTGGGCATTTACCCAAATGTTTACAAACAAGACCACACTAAATCTACCAGCACAACTATGTTTATTGCAGCATTATTTACCATAGCTAAGATATGGGACCAAACCAGATGCCCCTCAGTAGATGAATGGATCAAGAAAATGTGGTATATATACACAATGGAATTCTATGCCTCCATCAGAAAGAATGACATTTCCTCATTTGTTAGGAAATGGAAAGGCTTGGAAAAAATTATATTAAGAGAAGTAAGGACGGCCCAAAGAAGCATAGGTCCCATGGTTTCCCTTATTTGCAATATCTAGTATAGGTATGAGTCAAGCAGAAAAGGTCAGATAATGTGATGTTAGGAAAAATTAAAAATATTATGCAGAACGAATGCAAACTATTCAGAGAAGAACGTGAATATAATGAGAGAAGGGAGGGGGATATAAAGGAGATGTGAAAAATTTAAAAATAAAAATCCTTAATATATTATATCGGTATAAAGAGGTAGTACGGCTATTAAGCAATTTGAGTCTCAGATGTTTTGAATTGAGTAGTAAATTTATGGATTAAGTGTGTACACCATGGTGGATAGGGTCTCATAGTCAACTATGGGTTTATCTGAGGATGTGCGGAACAACAATTAAGTCACATAAAGAAGAATGAAAGAGAAGAAAAGGTGAAAAGGGTAAGAAAGAAAGAAAAAAAGATCAGAAGTTAAGGAGAGCTGAACAAAAAACAAAAAGAATTTTTTTTAAAAAAAGAAAGAATAAAAGGAAAGAAAAACGCACACACATATGTACTCCTAAAATAACAATTATAATAAGAAAAAAGGTTGCTAGAATTTTTTTTTTCAAAAATGGTAAAAATTTAAAATTAAAAAAAGTTTTAGAAAGGAAAAAAATTTTTTTTTTATAAAAGGTACAAAAAAAAAAAAAGAAGAAAAAAAAAGTTCTTTGATTTTTTTGGGAAGATTGGGAAAAGTCCTGTATCTTCCTTGTGGCTGTAAGCACCCTCTTGTTGGAGTCTCTGGTCTGCTTATGGTCCTGTGGCTTGGTTGGTTTCTTAAGTCAGTTTGTTGGAACAGGCAGAAACATGCTCTGCTTTACCCAGGATTTTGCGATCCTCCTCCCAGGTTACTTCAATGTGAGGGAGATATGCTTTGAGTATCATAAAAGAGGAAGATGGCTTTTTCCTCAAGTTTGGAGATGCTGTGATGAGGTTAGGTTCTGGGTAGAGTTGAGGCCTTTCAGCAAACAGTAGCTTTTCCCGGGGGCTGGTTTGTGAGAAACTCACAGAGCCCAGCCTGGAGCCATTCTCAGGGTTTCTGTTTACTGAATTTCAATTGATTGTCAAGGCTGCTAAAGGGAGGGGCAGCCTCTGGCTCTGATTACCCAGTGAAGAAAGCCAGTCCTAGGGCTGGCACTCGAGCTGGGTGAGTTTTTCCTGGGTGGAGCTGAGTCTGGCAGGTCAGTTTAGGTTCTTGTGACCTGCTAAATGACTCTACTTTTCTTCCAAGGCCTGAGTTGGAGCTAGCAGCTCCGCTGAGCTTTGTCGGTATCCAAGATGGAGATCTCTGGTACTGGGGGGGGGGCGAGTGGTGGCCTTCTCTCCTTTGCTCCCTGAGAAAGAGTAAGGATGTCAGGCTTCTACTCTTGCCGAGTCTTGGTTCCTGGGTCATCTCTGGTCTGTGAATTGCAGGATGAAGATGTCTGCTCCTTGTCAGTTGTTGTTGGTGTTGAGTAGAATCTGCTCACCCTCTGTGTCTGGCTCCTTGGTCCGGGACTCTGTGTGATTCAGGTATGGCGGGTTCGGCCACCACTGCCACTGCTGCCGCCGGGTGGCAGCGGCTTCTGGCAAGAGCTCAGATCTGTCTCCTTGCCTAGATTTTCCCTCTGTGGCCTAAATCTCTGTCCTGTGATGGCACATTTGGTGTGATTGTCTGGCTTAGGACTGTTCACTGGAACTCTAAAACTGCTTTCTATGTGAGAGCTTGTTTAGTCTCCAGCTTCTCCTCCACCATCTTGACCGCAAACCCAATAAAGGAATTTTCAAAAAAGGAGCAAGGTGGAACTATCATTTTAATCAGTTTTCTAATTCTCCAGGTTAATTTCCTATTCTTACCTATAAAAGATAATTGATGTTTTCCTATTGATATTGATATTACATGAGCAAGGTAATGAGAGTATATTTCTTGTCAAGCATTGTTGCCTCCTCCTTTGTTTCCCCTTAAAATTCCTGTCATCCTATCCCTCCAAAAATTGTAAAGTACGTTTTTGATATAACGTCTCGTACATCTCATTGAGTGCTCATTTAAACCGTAATCAATAAATATTTATTAACAAATATTTATTGAGGTGCTGCTATATGCTAACTTTGGTCTTAAGATCTAGATGACAATCAAAAGAAGCCATAAATTCTATGTTAAGAAGCTTACATTCTAAGATGGAGAAAGGCAGTAAGATGTAAAAATACAGAGAAGGAGATAATTGTGGGAAATTAAAACTTTGAACTATGGCTGGGCACTTGTGGTTAATGCCTGTAATCCTAGCTATTCAAAAGGCTGAGATCTGAGGATCATGGTTTGAAGCCAACCTAGGCAAGAAAGCCCATGGAACGCCTATCTCCAATTGAACACCAAAAAACTGGAAGTGGCACTGTAGCTCAAGTGGTAGCAAGGTAGTTTGGAGTACAAATGCTCCCAGGCCATGAGTTCTAACCCAAAGACCCATAAAAAATAAGATAAACTACAGTAAATTCACAGCTTGGTGAAGACCCAGAGAAAGAGTGGTCCAAGCAGGAAAACTACAATTGCAAAGACTGAGGGTTTTGTTTGTTGGTAGTATGTCACAGAGGTGAATATGACCAAAACAAGGTGAGGGAATGGACAGGTGAAACAATAATGTTAGACAAGTCAATAGAGAACACAGAAAGATAACATAAAAAGTCCTAGTTGTAAGCATATTGCTCACCTTTCGTCCTCAGCTCCACCCAGACCTGAGCTCCTCTCAGCCCCTGAGTTCCCGCCATACAGCTGGCCCCTCCCTTTCTCTCTCTTCCAGGTCCCACGTGATCTCCCACCTACCTCACTTCCTGCCCCAGAACCTCCTGCTACCTGCATTTGGACAGGTGCCATGTGCTCCCTCTTGGGCGAAATATGGCTCATCTAATAAACTTTGTAATAACGTGTCTGCTGTGCCTGCTTGCCTCCACGTGGTCCCCTGCAGCAGATGTGAAGATCTTTCATTGGTGGCCTTTCAATAGTGAGACTAATAAATGCTTTGGCACCTTAAAAGTCAAGAGGAACAAAGTCTAGGTGGACAGATGAGGGGTGGTGTTAAAAGCCACTTGGAATCAAGGTATATTTGAAGGTAGAAGTTAAAGGGTAGAGGTTAAAATGTGAAATCTAGGGCAACTCCAAAGCAGCCAGAGTAGTATGGTATCATTTGCTGTATTAGAAATGATTTGATGATATTTATTCATTCAAACATTTATTAAGTGATTATTTTGTATCAGATACTATAACCCTCCAAAGTATTTTAATATAAGCAAGGCATTCTGAGGGCTGGCATTAGGCAGAAAAAGAAGGATGTAGAGGATATGACAATTTTAAGAAGTATGTGAGAGTCGGAGTTGGTAGCATGTGGTGCCTCATGTTGAAAGTGAGAACGATTCTGGTAGCATTTTAAAATTTCTGATGCAAGTGATAGATGGAATTGCTATTAACAAAGACATGGAATGTGTAAGAGGAAATTAGTTTGTGGGGAGATGTTAGTATAGACCTGTAGATTTGGGTGATGTCAGTGCCATCATTTTACCAACTTTAAAGTTTCCTCATAAACCTCTCTCTTAATGGCATATGCAAATCTCAAAGACGGTGACCAGAGACATTATTTCATTTGGGATTAATAAATAGTGAGTTTCTAATTTTTAAAAAGTAAGAAAAGAAATTGGTTTGTGTCATCAGCATTGACAGATCCTGAGTGAGTATTTACTGCTTCCAGTGTAACAGGCACGCCTCTTACTGCTTAACATAAACAACCTCATTTCATAATTAAAACATTTATATTGATGTCATTGTTATTGTCCCTGTTCTTGCATGAGCATTGCCTGGAACTTGGAGAAGTAATTTATTCAATGGCAACATATTCATGGATTAGGAGTGCTAGGACTTGGATGTTTTCCTTATGCCAATGTTTGTAGCAGTTGGGTTTCAGAAGTTTTGTGAATTTGGACTCTGAAGCTGAGATACAAGCTGGAGACAAATAGTTGAAAATCATCAGCATCAGCTTTGACCGCATACCCTCAATGGCTGCCTTCTTCCTATCTCACTGTTGTGCCTCTCCTGTTGTATGACCCAGGATCATTTTCCATGTAAGCTATTTGCATTTGAATCCATGTCCCAGAGTCTGCTTCTGAGGAGCCAGACCGCAGATAGAGACTGATGAAGAATTAATAGAGAACAAGGAATCTAGGACACGAAATGTTTTCTTAGGGACTTAGTTAAGAAAGTAGAGAAATAAACAGGAAAATAATATCCCAAGAGAATTCAGGACAACTTTTTAAGAAGGGAAAGAATTAACAGAAAGGAAAACACTGAAGAGGTCCTGGAAAAGAATTTTCTCAATAGTTAAACAAACCAAAAGCAGCAGCAGAAAAAAAAATAGCACTAACTTAGAGGAGGAAAATCTGAGTCCAGGAAAGGAAAATAATGACCAGAAAGGCATGAACAGGTCAGACAGTCTTAATTCCTCTAAGGTTTTGCTGACTTGATCAAAGATCACTTGAATAAGATTAGACTTCCTAACTATCTCTGCTTTACCTTTTCAAATTCTCTACACTTAATTTAATCCACCACTGCATTAATCTTGAGACTTCACCAATAACCTTTTTGTATTCCTTTTCATTAAAATTAAGGAAATTGTGGAGTTCCTCACTTGAAGAATCTTTACAAGTAGAAATGTTTTTTATACAAAGAAACTGAGTCCCTGATAAGATCTCACTTTTCATGTTTGTGAAATCAAGTGGTAGGAAACCAAGAGACGATCTTTTCTACTACATTAGGAACAAGAAAAAGCAAAGAAGTTATGTGTAAAAAGAAAGTGTGTGGAGTTTTCCAGTAAGCAATTTGCATTTCTAATATCATGTAGGTCTGAATTCTTCTCTGCTGATTACATCCTTGTAAAATAGCTATTCAGGAGGCTGAGATCTGAGGATCATGACTCAAAGCCAGCATAGGTAGGAAAGTCCATGAGATTGGTATCTACAGTTAACCACCAAAGAGCCACAAATGGAGCTGTGAATTGCATGGCAAAGCATTATTCTTGAACAAAAACACTAAGGTACAGTGTTCAGGAACTAAGTTCAAACCCCAGTACTGGTACAAAAAATAAAGATTAAAGGGCAGAAAAGTGCTTGAAGCAGAGAAAACATAAGAAAAACCGAGAAGAGACTCCTATGAGCTGGGATTTTCTTTTATTGGGCCCTCCACTGGGATCATGACTGGGAATGGGTCCTTCCATGACCATGGATGGGGAGACAGGTGCTTCACTCCAGCGCATGTCAGGGGAGTGCGCTAAGACATCTGAGACCAGTTACTAATGGAACAAGAGGGACATTCTGCACAGTATCATAGTTCTTGTCGTGTTGTCATTCATTCCAGCTGCCTTTTTATGTCCCTAACTACCTAGCCAGGGCAATTAGCTCTCCCTTATTACTTTTGTCTTCCTTTTTGCAAAGTATTTTATTTTCATATTTTCCTATTTTGCTTTCCATCAGCAACCAAGTATAATTATCTAACCTTCTCTTGGGACCATAATCTCTTTGTCTTTCTTTTTTTTTTGTTGGTCGTGGGGCTTGAACTCTGGGCCTGGGCGCTGTCCCTCACCTCTTCAGCTCAAGGCGAGCACTCTACCACTTGAGCCACAGCGCCACTTCCGGTTTTCTGGTGGTTTTATTGGACATAGGAGTCTCACGGTCTTTCCTGCCCAGGCTGGCTTTGAAACGCGATCCTCAGATCTCAGCCTCCTGAGTAGCTAGGATTACAGGCATGAGCCACCAGCGCCCGGCTTCTCCTTGTCTTTCAAAGAATGTCCTTCCCTCAGTTTCAACAAGAAGAGAGGAGGTGGATGAGATCATGGGGTCAGATGAAGAGTGTGGCCTCCACAACAGGAGGACCCCTGCCTGCCCCTCAAGGAAGCACCTCTGCATCCAGCTCTTCCCCAAAAGAGGCAGAAATAAAGAGGTCCGCCAGGCCAATTAACTATGATCTCTCCCTTTGGCCATAAAATTAATTAATCATGGAGGCTCCACATGGTCACTGATCTTTTAATGATGATGATAATTTGCACACTAAGCAAGCAGTCTCAAGAATGTTGCTTTTAGTAGAATTTGAGAGCCATGCTTAGGCAGGTTATTCCAAAGTCAATTACATTTTAATACTTTGTTTGAAAAGTTGCTCTTTTCATCTTGACAACTTTATTTTATGAATATCATTATTTGGGGTGTTATTTTCATGGTGCTGGGGAAATTAATCACAGCCAAGTATTTATTAACTTAATAAAAGAAAAAAAAACCCTAGAAAACACACTTTTAAAGTAATTGCTGGGTATTAGTCGCTCCCACCTGTAATCCTAACTACTCAAGAGGCTGATTACATTACAAAGCAATCCCAGACAGAAAAGTCTGTGAGACTCTGATCTGCAATTAACCACTAAAAAGCAAGAAGTGGAGCTAAGGCTCAAGTTGTAGAGGCCAGTGCCTAGGCCTTGATTTAAAGACCTAGAATCAGCATACAGAACAATTATAATAATTTAAAATAGTCTAGATTTTAAAACTATAATGAAACTTAAATGTTTAAATAATATTTATTCTGAGTGATTCGCAAATAAAATTAAACCCAAAGACATTATGTGACTTTCCAGCAGTCATAAATATCAGAAGTTGTTGAGCTGGATCAAAAGTCTGGTATTTTCACCTCATCTTCTTTATGAAATTAAATACATTAAGGTAACATAGCATTCCAAAATGAAGTTCTTCCATAATCAATTAAATCATACATAGTTGAATGTTCCTGCACTCCAAATTATACAGATTGCCTCACAAGTGTTCCTGCTGTCAAAAGTTATGTCATGTCTAGATAATTTTCTTAATTTAAAAAGCAAAATCCTTTTATTTGTTTTTCTTAAAGTAATAATACTTTTCATGAGGTGATATGGCCACCAAAAACTGGAATCATGATTTAAAAAACAATTAATTACATGCAGAATGATGTTTAATGAAACAGCCAAATCTCCATGATGTTAGAGGATAACATATAGGAAATAAAGAGTCTGTCTTCATAATAAAAGGCAAGACATTACAAGTGATTAAAGTTTCCCATGCGATTTCACATTTGTCTTCATATCATCCTTATTCAGTGATTGTCACTGTCTGGACTCTGTTATTCAGTACTGAAATCAAGTTCGGGGTCTCAGACAATATAGGTCAGTGCTCGGCCACTGAACTACAACCCAAGCTCTGTTACTGTCTTTGATTACTTTAGATAGAGAGTTGATATAAGAGTTATAGTACTAGTGTTAAGCAGGAATCATTCCTCAACTCTCCATCTCTTGGCTGTAAATTCTGGATTTCTTCCACATGACATGTTTGTTATGGAGCATGTGTGATATGGTCATTCTGTGCTAGTATTAAGTTTTTAAATGAATGGCTGCTCAAGTGGTGAGAGTAGAGGAGAGCCTAAACTAGGACTGGGTCAGGATGCATTGTCTTCTTCTCATGGATCCTCTGCAGTGTGCATGTACCCTGTGCAGATTCTGGCTTACTCAACCTCCTGGCCTGCCTGCCACAGGACGACATCCAGTAGACAATACGACATCATCTTTAAAAGTGTCCTTCCTTCACATACTGAATAAAATTTTCATAGTTGAGAACATGGGTGCTTTAGAGGTGTGGAAGGATGAATAAACCATTCTGAAAATAGCTACCTAACATTAAAAGATGAGAGAGGGAAAGGAACCACAAAGATGTGCAGACCATGAAAGCCACAACTTGAGAATTTCTTGACTAAGGAAGGAGTGAAGCAAAGCAAGGGTTTACACTCTAGAAGTGACACAGGCCTGTGGCTTGGGACATTTCCTATCACACTCCTGTATATCACAGCAGGCAACGTCTTCAACATCTGCTCGGATTCTCCATCCCAAGCACTCAGTAGAAGGGAGCTTACTTCAAATCTTTGATGCTCTGGTCAACTGAGGCTAATTCTAACTATCTCAAACTGTGCCACCTACCCTGTAGATCTCTACTCTCTCTATATACTAAAAAAATTCTCTAACTTAACCTTTTCACTCAAAGGGCTGCTTCTGTTATAGCAAAACCAAATCAGCTAATTCAATTAGGGTAATCTTTGCAATACTGAGCTCTATTTTTGTGGAGTTTGCTTCCTCTCAGCCATATACTTCATTGTTTTCCCTTACAATTATCAGGAAAATCCTCTCTCACCTTCACAGTGTTTCTCTTTGAAAAAACAAAATTGTGTGGTTATACTTCGTAAAGTATATTTGCAATGTATGGAGATCTTCCTACCTATAAAAAATATTGTAGAAACTATAAGGTCTGTTAAAGTAAACAAAATCTCATTTCAATTTTGTCAGAATGAAAATAAACAGTGAAAAGAATAAATATATGGCACATGGAAATATCACTTATAAGAGAAATTTCAATACTGTGCTATGGTACATGAGGAAGAGAGATAATCTGGGAAGTTTTAATGAAGGCTAAGATTTGAGTAAGCATTATAATTAGTAAGAGAAAATAATAACTGTGACAATAAAATTAGAAGCCAGATGTTGCTGGTGGCTTAAACCTGTAATTCTAGCTACTCAGGAGGTTGAGATCTAATACTCACAGTTTGAAGCCAGTCCAGGCAGACAAGTCTATGAGATGCTTATCTCCAATTAACCAACAAAAAGCTGAAGTGGAGCTCTGGCATAAGTGGTAAAGCACAGCCTTAAGCAAAAAGCAATGGGACATTTCTGTGGCACTGAATTCAAAGCCCAGAACACACACACACACACACACACACACACACACACACACACACACAGAGGCACACATACATCTAGTAGAAGGTAGAGTGCATTAATGAATCTTTCAGAAACTACACAAGATGCTTTCAATTCATATACCTAACAAATTTAATTGAATTTATATTTGTATTAAGTCAGCTAGATGACTGATGTTAGAATCAAGAAAAGCATATATCTGAAAAGATTTTAAGGTATCTTACTATGAAGATCCAGGAAATGTAGGTAAGTGGTTAAGATTAAGATTTCAATCTTCAGGCAAAAAAATAAGACTTTAAGCTAAGGATAGATGATAACAAGGAGATAGGGACCTGTTCAGTGGCTATTGTAATGGTCCAGCTGAAACAAGGAATTGAAGCAAAGAAAAAATGTGAGACCAATAAAGTGCCCAATCAAATTAGACTAACCTATCCATTTGATAATGGATGCCATTCTGTCTGACAAGAAATCTGTTTTGTAGAAAGTGTCCTGAAAACAAGCAGAGCCCTAAATGTCTCATCAGAGGAAATGTGCACACAGAGAAATACTGAAGCCCAGATGAAATGCAGTGATGATCAAGTGCATGAAATAGGACAGATAAGATGCAGATATAAGAATCCCCCTCTCAAGCTGTTCCCCATGTCCAAAATTTGAACCATGGTCCAAGAAAGAGCCAGCCAGTCAATAGGAATACAAATAAGGACCTAGCCATTCAAAGATAACCTAGCCAAAAATACAAACTTCACTTCCAAGATTTATAAAATTTGATTTCAAACTATTGTCTATGTTTAAGAGCTGAAGTTTATGTAAAATTTGTGAAGTTTAGAATCAGAAGCCAACAAGAGGCAAACATTTGCCTTTCAGAAGTTTGTAAGGACAAACCGTGGAAAATATATATACCCTCCTCCTCTACAACCCCAAACATTGCTCACTTTCCTATGAACAAACAAAAAGTATGATTTCAATTTTATATTTATTATAATCTCCAGCCAATTTATTTAATTCTTAACATATAATAGGGTTGCAATGTATATTTTATGTAAGTTATATAATTTTTTTCTCACTATAGGCATTTTTATTTTCCAAATTTATTGACTTGCTAAAGTAAGAAAAGTTAGGAATTTTTTATACATTTCTTCACCCAAAAAACGTAGAATATGAGCTGGGTGCAGGTAGCTCACACCTAGCTACTTAGGAGGCTGGGATCTGGTTCAAGGTCAACCCACGCAGGAACGTCCTTGAGACACTTATCTCTAATTAATCACCAAAAAGCAGAAGTGGAGCTTTGGCTCAAGTGATAGAGCACTATCCTTGAGCAAAACAGCTCAGAGACAACTTCTAAGCCCTGAGTTCAAGCCCTGAGTCTGAACACAAAACCTGGTAAGATGGTAAGTGTCTTAGGTCAGGCCTAAGCAAAGTCAAAGACAATGGAAAGGGAAAAGGTGGTGTTGTGATTCACTTTTACGCAAACCTGTGAAGAAAATGTTTCTTCTTTACCAGAGAAGACAGGTGACCGACCTGATAAAACAGCTTGAGTACTTGAATTATTTTTGTAAAAGGCTGCACTCCAGCCAGGAACACATACAATGGATGAGTATATAATATTTCATAAACTACTAAGCTTTCAAATTTTGGAATTTATTTGTTAAAGTGCTAGAGTTACCTAACTAGGTATTCATTTGGAAAGAAATATTAGGAAAAATAACCATGCAAACAACACCCAATGAATTTCTTAAATCTGTGAAAGTACATAAGAAAAATAATTTGATTCAAAACATAGTGCCTTTTTGGTTTGATCTCAAGTTCTTAAGTTTGCTAAGACTAGCACTCTACCACTTGAGCAGCACCTTCAGTTCTCAAAGTTATGTGTATATTGATCAGTAAGAATGTTACCTCTGCACAGATCTGTACTGTTTGTGAAAGATAATGGTAGACAGGGCATGAATATGTTATTTAATTTTTTTATTGTGAGAATACCGTACAGAGGAGCTACAATTTCATGGGCAAGATAACGAGTACATTTCTTATCAAGCATTGTTGTCTCCTCTGTTTCCCCTTCCCATTGCTTCCGCTTCCCATACTCCTCCCTCCCCCCACCCGATCCTCCCCTCCACCAAAGTTGTAAGGTTCATTTTTTGACATAACGACTTGTATATCTCATTGTTTCAATGGGTCCACCAGTAGTTTTTGTCAAAAAGTATTTGCTGTACATCTTTAGGGACACAGATTCAAATTTTAACTTTTAAAAGGCTTGTACTTTAGTCTGATCTCAAGTATCAAGTGCAGATTATTTATTATTTTGATACATGCTAATTAACATACACTATTATGGTGTTGAAATAGTTTTAATTATTTATTTTCCCATCAAGAGTAATTCATTTTTATATTATTTTCTTGCTAGGAAAACTTCAGGACTCTATTGTGAAGCTATGATGTATTACAAAAATCTTCCATGGTGCTTCTTCAAAGACCCAATCACATCCACGTGACAGATGCACAGATACACAGAGACATGATAAATTATACAAGACTGTAGGCATTCACACAGACACCAAAGACAGAAATTCAAAGGCACAGTAGCTGTGTTTGGGTGTTTTTACACATTTACATAGCTTGTGGCACTCCTCAGCATTTGTCTTTTCTTCTGTTTCTCATACACTCTTTGGTCTGTGAGGTAAGGGATCCCATATTATTATTTATTGAGATTATTAATTATTAAGGGATCCCCTTCTACAGAAATATCAAATGCGTACTCTAAGCCATATTTTAAATATACAATACTCAAAATGTATTTATTGATTGACAAATGATAACATGAAAGGAATTCTGGAAAAACATTTTACAGGTATTTTTTTCTCCCTGAAGTTGTGGGGCTTGAACACAGGGCCTGGGTGCTGTCCCTGAGCATTTTTGCTCAAGGCTAGTGCTTTGAGTGCTTTGAGCCACAGCTCCATTTCTGTGTTGTTAAGTGGTTACTTAGAGATAAGAGATTCACTGGGACTTTCCTACCAGGGCTGGCTTTGAACCACAACCCTCAGATGTCAGCTTCCTGAGAAGCTAGGATTATAAGTGTGAGCCATGGACCATTCCTAGGTAAATGTGTGTGTGTGTGTGTGTGTGTGTGTGTGTGTGTGTGTGTGTGTGTGTGTGTGTGTGTGTGTGTGTGTGTGTGGACTTAGGGTTTGAACTCAGGGACTGGGCACTGTCCATGAGCATTTTTGCTCGGGAATAGTTTTCTACCATTTTTGCCACAGCTCCAATTCTGACATTTTTGGTAGTGAATTGTAGATACGTAAGTTTCGTAGGTCTGGGCTCTGATGGCTTAAACCTGTTATCCTAGCTATTCAAGAGGCTGAGATCTGAGATCTGAGGAAAGGCCATTAGACTTGTATCTCCATTTAACTACCTGAAAATGACAAATGGAACTATGTCTCAAAGTGGTAGAGCACTAGCCTTGTGCAAGAAAGCTCAGGGACAGCCCCCAGGTCCTGAATTCCAGACTTATAATCTACAAAAAAATGTCTCATAGGCTTTCCTGTCTAGGCTGGCTTCAAATTGTGATCCTCAGATCTAAGACTCCTGAGTTGCTTGGATTACAGGTATAATCCACTAACACCTGGTAAATTTTAAATTCTTTGTAAAGGATAATTTTAATTTTAATGATTTAAAATATCCTCCTTAACATTCTACCCAAACTTCTCTGAAAACACCCTAATAGAAAAGTGACTGAGTTTTATTTTACCATTTTTAGTAGATGAAAGCACATTAAATTCTTTACCACTAATTTCTAATTTTGTGAAAATTTACACAAGGACTGAACTTGTTTGGCAAATATGTCTTCAAAATTCTTACAATTTAACTTTTAGATGAATATGTTTAAATTTTCAGGGACTAATAATCTCAGTAAAATTATATAGTAATTATCATTCAACTTAATATATACATTAATTTATAAACATAAATAGATAGAATAAAGCCTTCTGTTAATACTTTTTTCAGTTCTTAAGTGGTATCTTTGGAAATAATAGGGCTATTTCAGAATGTTTTATAACATCTCAGACAAGATCACATAACATGGCAATGAATATAACACAAAGAAAGTTCTGCTACTACTTTGCTAAATGACTTAAAAAAAACTTACCCTCTAAGTCTCAATATATTCATTTGAAAATGTAATTGACCTGAAGACTTATTTTAAGAATGCAATTAATGTTATTCCTGGCCAATCATTCAGTGTTGACTAGATATTACTATTATTATTATAATCTGATCTAGAATCATGAGGGCCTTTTATATCTTGTAAGTATCCCTAGTAGTTCGTGATATGATTAAAATTATATTCTTTTTAAGGTAAAGAAATACAAATATAGTTTTCTATTTTTAAGTGTTGGATTCCATTAAGTACAAACTTGCCTTTTGAACAGATTTCTGTTTGTGTACTACTATGTTTTTATCAATAGGTAACTGCCCTTTCCTTTGGGAAATTTCTCCCTTTCCTTTGGTTTATGTGGGCTCAACTATATTTTTATTCATTGGTTTAGGTGGGCTCAACTTTATTTTTATTCATTGGCATCATGTCAAGATCCAAATTCACTCAAGAAGAATAAAATATTTCCATATTTATTGGTTTGGTGATTGATTCTGAGCTAATCCAGACAGATCCAATCAGATTCTTTCCTTTTATGTGCTACAGGGATATTAAGAATAGAAGTCTTTTCTTCTTGGGTCCAGATGTATGAGGATACCATGAATTAGAGCTGTTAATGGATGGAAAGATTCATCTGAAGAAGGATAAAATGAAGTCAAAACACATATAAGACAGAGATAAGAGACAGAGGCATAGAGATAAACCCTGTTTCCATTTATGTGGGTAATATTTTTTAAATTTTTACTGTAAAATGATGTATAGAGGGTTTACAGTTACATGTCTGTCTCAACCACCTCGACCAGCAAGGAAGACAGGATCCGGGATTCTTCTCAAAGCAGTTTATTCAGGAACCTCATCTGCAAGCTTCTCCCTCCCCCCCCACCCCCCGCACCCGTGCTCCGGTTATAAGCCTCCTGGATGGCCAATCCCGAAGTGCCATGTGGCATATACTAATAGGGTCGCAAACACGGAAGCAAGCCAGTAGCCAAGCCATAGCCATATAAGGAGTTGTTTTTCACAGAGAGCACTCACCATCGGGAAGGCGGAAGGCGGAAGCCAGCGCCATCTTTGGTCGCACCCCCTGCAGCTCTCCATAGCTCCCCCTTATTGTTTTATTAAGCAACAGGTAAGAGTAGAGGTTGGGCCTCTGTCTAAAACATTAATGAGAGGACCCTGC
Source organism: Dipodomys merriami (assembly GCF_024711535.1). Taxonomy (NCBI): domain Eukaryota; kingdom Metazoa; phylum Chordata; class Mammalia; order Rodentia; family Heteromyidae; genus Dipodomys; species Dipodomys merriami. Next base: position 21,766,052 of record NW_027203715.1, on the reverse strand, counting down.
ACTGGTCTTCGCCTGAGGGGCGCCTTCCCCAGTGACGACCAGGCCCGTCCGATGCCTTTTTTGCAGAGGTGGGATCTTGGGCATCAACCCACTTGCAACCCAACATGCTCTTCTTGGGCTCACGCCGGGAAGTGATTCCCAAGTGCAGTGCGTTTGCCTTACACCCTGTGCTATTCCTTTAACGTGGCAAGCCATGTGTAGGGGGACTGTCCGGCCTCAATGGCAGTGAAGGCCTGGACCACCATAGCCATACTCCTGCGCTGCGAGCTCCTAATCCGGCATATGCACCACAGGCACAGCAAGATCACCAATGCCAGGATACCGATAAGGGAGCCCATTCCCGCCCCCTCCTTCAAATGATCCACAGCTGTCAAAATCCAGGAGGAAACATCTTGTAACAGGGCATCATCCATCCGGCTGGAGTTTACCGCGACAATGGCCGATTGTAGCTGTAACATCAATTGGTCGAATTCCCCTGTCCAGTTGCCTAAAAGATAACTTGACAGTTGTTTAGACATATTTGCTGCCTGGGTATAGTTATAATACTGAACAGTGGTAATACAAAGCCCTTCATATTTTTGAACACATCCCAGCTGAGCCAACTGCCACAGGATATCAACCTGCTCCTGCACAAGGTCAACCCTTTGATTTAACAGCATCAGTCCTCCTTTTAATTGTGCATTGGCCACTTGTTGTAAATCCAGAGCTCTGGCTGTAGTAGCCGACAAGTTATTTAAAGTCTGAGCCATCTGCACAGTATGTGACATGGAGACAGCGGCAGCCGTCGCACTCGCAGCAGCCGCAGCTATAGCAGTTACAATGGCCGCAGTGATGCCAAAATCTCTCTTATGCCTAAACAAGGTTACAGCTTGAGAAGCATCTACTGGCAAAGGCACCCAATGCAGAATGCGTGCAACTATAGCTAACGGATACTGAGAACTCCAGCAGGTAGCAAAATAGCAGGTTTCATTAGTACAAGCACACACATCATCTGAGCATACAGATGTGTTGTTAATTACCAAAAGCACAAAAGGGGAAACCACACACACGGGGGTAGGCTGATAACTAAATACCGTATAATTCTTACTAAAATGACAATTGGCACCCACAGTATGGGCAGTACTAGTCAAATTGCAAGTCATGTTTGCTATAAAAAATGACCCCCTTTTTTATACGGCTCCTTTTCATCTGTTGAATAAGTGCTCTCACTTCTTCCTCCTCTAACTCGCTGAAACTTCCTCTTTCCGATTTTAGCTCAGACAGATCTGGGTAAAGTCTCCCCCTTTTGCCCTGTTCATTGTCTCTCTTTTCACTGATCGCCTTCTCTGACCTCTCCTCCTGTAATTGTTCCAGTGCTGACTGTCCATTTTCTATAACCTCACAGCAGCGCTGGTCCTCCAGGCAACCCCTAATCAATTTCCAAATGGGGCGGACTCCTGCCTTTAATGTGCCCTGTTCATAGGCAATGTCCAAATCCTTCCCTAATTTGTCCCATGAGGCTACTGTAAGGCTCCCGGACAGTATAAACCAAGGAGCCACAATGTTGCATTCATCAAGGAACCTCTGTAAGGTACCCTTCTTTAACTTTAGTCCTTTTGAGCGTAGTAGCTCTTCCAGGGCCAGAAAAATTGGATGTGATGTCGCGGCACCCATGTCAGTTATTAAAAATTTTATTTTCTTTACTTTCACTTTAGGCCTGTATTTTATTTCTTCCCGGGTTCCCGCTCTCTCTTTATCTACAGAGAAGAGCCCCGTATTATGCCCGCTTTAATCTCGGATCCCCACTTACCTGGGAACTTACCGGTGCACCACCCTGACTGCCAGGAGTTCTGAATCCCTTGTGGAGTTAGATCCCTGTACGGGCCACCATTTGTCGTGACCGCCTCGACCAGCAAGGAAGACAGGACCCGGGATTCTTCTCAAAGCAGTTTATCCAGGAACCTCATCTGCAAGCTTCTCCCTCCCCCCTCACCTGCGCTCCGGTTATAAGTCTCCTGGATGGCCAATCCCGAGATGCCACGCAGCATATACTAATAGGGTCGCAAACACGGAAGCAAGCCAGTAGCCAAGCCATAGCCATATAAGGAGTTGTTTTTCACAGAGAGCACTCGCCATCGGCAAGGTGGAAGGTGGAAGCCAGTGCCATCTTTGGTCGTGGCCCCTGCAGCTCTCCACACATATCAGGTAACAAGTACATTTCCTTTTCAACGATATTACCCCTTCTCTCCCTCTCTTCCAGTTTTTCCCTCCTGTCCCCACTTGCAAGTTATATACTTCATTTTCTAAATAATCTCTAGTGTGAAGAGATGACATTGATCATGATTCATCGTACTCTGAAACATTGAAGCCCAACCATGGGTCATCAAGACCACCTGTTTCTGGGATTGGCCAAGATTATCTTGTAGTTCTTCACCAAATTTCCTAATTTTTCAACTCAAAGCTGTCTTTCTCTGTGACACAAGTAGATGTGCACTCCTCCCTGAAAGTACTTGTCTTTTGGGGGTGAGATTTTGGCAAATATCTGACCTTTACCAATGCTCGCAAAAGGGTGAAAGGTAAATGAATTATTTATCATCCCTCCTCCTCCTCCTCTTCCTCCTTTTCCTCCTCATCCACCTCTCCCTCCTCCCCTTCTCCCTCCTCCACCTTCTTCTTCTTTCTTCTCCTCCTTCTTGCCTTCTCCTTTCCTTATTGTTGTTGTTGTTGTTCTTTTTCTCTTCCGTCTCCTCCAGCCCCTCCTCCTCCAGCCCATTCTCCTCCTCCTCCAGGAAGGAATGTCTATGAGACTCTTATCTGCAATAAACCACCAGAAAACTGGAAGTGGCACTGTGGCTCAATTGGTAGAGTGCTTGCCTTGAGCTGAATAGTTGAGAGCCAGCACCCAGGCCCAGAGATCAAGGCCCATGACCTACAACAACAAAAACAAAAACAACCTCGGTTAGAGACGAGTGTCTATCAGAATAGACACTTTACTAAAAATGTGCATAGAGTCAATAAAGTATGAAATGATTCTTCACTTAATTAGGATCAGAAAACTGTAAGTTAAAACCAAGTGCTGACCTGAGGAATAATGGAATAGAATTCAAACCCAGAAATGATCCCACAGATCTCTCCTTGATAAGGGAGTCAAAATTCTAAGATGGAAGAAAGACAGCCTCTTTAACAAATGGTGCTGGCAGAATTCACTACATGTGCAGAAAACTGAAGTTAGATCCTTATGTATCACTCTGTACCAGAATCAACTCCAAATAGATCAAAGACCTCAATGAAAGACCAAATACCCTGAAAATATTGCAGGATGGTATAGGGGATATTCCAGGGATCATTGGCACAGGTAGAAACTTCATAAAGATCCAGAAACACAACAAATCAGAAAAAGACTGGATTGATGGGACTACATTTAACTGTAAAGCTTCTGCATGGCAAAGGACATATCTAGGAAGATACATAAAAAGCCCGTAGATTGAGAGATCTTCACTAGCTATACAACAGACAAGGGCCTCGTATCAAAAATATACCTAAAGCTCAGGGGCTGGGAATTTTGGCCTAGTGGTAGAGTGCTTGCCTAGCATGTGTGAAGCCTTGACTTCAATTCCTCAGTACCACATACACAGAAAAAGCCTGAAGCAGTGATGTGGCTCAAGTAGTAGAGTTCTAGCCTTGAGCAAATGAATCTCAGGGACAGTGTCAAGGCCTAAAGTTCCAGCCATAGGGTTGGCAAAAAATACTTCAAAATAAAAATTTAGCCCTCCCCCAAACAAATCCTCAAAAAAACCCCATCTCACAGCCAAAGATGAAAACAAACTCCAAGTGAAGGGATAGAGGAAGATCCACCATGCAAATGCTCCCTCCTAGAAGGTAGGAGTTGCCATCCTGATATCTGACAAAATAAACTTTTCATTAAAATCAACACAAAAAGACAAAGAAGTACACTTTATATTAATACAGAGAACAATCCAAGAAGAGTATATCACCATTATCAGTTTAAACTCTCCAAACATTGATGCATCCATATGTTAAGTAAATATTCTCAAAATAGATACTAATACTCCGCTCTTACCAAAGGACAGGTCTACCAACCAGAGGATTAGTAAAGAAGCCTCTGAATTCAATGATACAATATCTCAGTTTTCAACCCAACAACAACCCAGTACACATTCTTTTCAGTAGCCCATGGAACTTTCTCCAAAGTAGCATCATAGTTTGTACAAAGAATTTAAGCAAATACAAGAAGATCGACTAATTCCTTGTATTCTATTCGACCACAGTGAAATCAAGCTAGTTCTCAGTAACAAGGCATACCATAGAAATTACTAAATACATGGAAATTGGACAACACACTTCTGAGAAACACCTGGGTCACAGAAGAAATTAAAGAAGAAATTTTAAAGTTCCTACAATTTAATGAATTTAAAGAAATATATGGGTCACTACAAAAGCAGTCCTTAGGGGCAATTTTATCACTGTCAGTGCACACATCAAGAAAATAGAGACAGGGGTTGGGAAGGTGGCTCAGTGGTAAAGCACTTGCCTTGCATGAGGCCCTGGGTTTGATTCCTCAGCACCACATAAGCAAAAGGGAAAAAGCCAGAAATGGCGCTGTGGCTCAAGTGATAGAGTGCTAGCCTTGATCTGAAGGGCTGAGGGACAGCGCCCAAGCCCAGAGTTCAGGCACCACGATCGGACCCCCCCACCCCCCCCAAAAAAGAAAGAAAGACAATAGAGAAAGACCAAGTAAGTAATCTCATGATGCAAGTAAAACTGCTAGAAAAGCAAGAAAAAATTCAACCTAAAAATAATACATGGAGCAAGTTAACCAAAATAAGAGCTGATATCAATGAGGTAGAGATTAAGAAAACTATACATAAAATTAACAAGAAACTTTTTTCAATACATTAATAAAATTGCTGGACCTCTGTCCAGCTTAATGAAAAAGAGAGGAGACCCAAATCAATAAGATCAGGGATGTCACAGGAAAAATTACAACAAACATCCAAGACATCCAAACACTCAGAAAGAACTATTTCCAGAATCTATACTCTCTAAGGTAGGGAAACCTAGCAGAAATGGATGAAGTTTTAGAGTAATACAAGTTGCCCAAACTGAACCAAGAAGAAATCAATCAAATAAGCCAAGATCTTACAATGAGAAAGAGGAAGCAATCAGAAGTCTTCAAATAAGGAAAAGCCCAGGTATAGTTTGATTCACTATGGAATTCTATAAGACCTTCAGAAAGGAACTAATACCCATACTCCTCAAGCTCTTCCATGAAATAGAAGCAGAGGGAGAGAACCAAAACTCATTCTAGGAAGCCAATATCACAATTAACCCCAAACCAGGCAAAGATACAGCAAAAAAATAGAACTACAGACCAATTTGTTTGATGAACACAGATGCATAGGTCCTCAATAAAATATTAGCAAACAGAATCCATCAACATATCAAAAAATGAAACACTATGATCAAGTAGGCTTCATCCTAGAGATGCAGGGATAGATTAACATATATAAATCAATAAATACAATCCATTACATCAACAGATACAAAGTAAGAACTACATGATTATCTCCATTGATGCAGAAAAGGCCTTGGATAAGATACAACATTCATTCATGCTAAAAGCTATGGAGAAAATAGGAACAGAAGGAACATTCCTTAAAACAAAAAAAGCCATATACAACAGAACAATGGCCAATATTATACTCAATGGAGAAAACCTACAACCAATTCTCCAAAAATCAGGAACAAGGCAAGGATGCCCACTCTCACCACTCCTCTTCAATATAGTTCTGAAATCCTTAGCCAGAGCAATAAGGCAAGAAAAGAACATTAAAGGGTTCTCCATAGGGATGGAAAAAGTTAAACTATCCCTTTCTGCAGATGATATGATATTATAGCGTAGCAACACCAAAAATTCCACTCCCAAACTCCTAGAACTTATGAATCATTTCAGCAAAGTAGCAGGATACAAAATTAACCCAATAAATCAGTTACCTTTCTGTACACCAACAATGTACTAGCAGAAAGGGAAATCAGGGAAACAACTCCATTCACAATAATCACATAAAATAAAATATTTAGGAATTAATCTAACCAAAGATGTAAAGTACCTATTTAGTGAAAAGTATAAAAGCCTAAAGAAAGAAATCAAAGAGAGCACCAAGAAATGGAAAAACCTTCCGTGTTCTTGGATAGGCAGAATCAATATTGTGAAAATGACCATACTGCCAAAGTTGATATACAAATTCAATGCAGTTACCATCAAAATCCCAATGATGTTCTTTACTGAAAATAGAAAAAAAAATCCAAAACTTCATATGAAACAACAAACGACCTAGAATAACCAAAACAATTCTAGGCAAAAGAGACAACACGGGAGGGACCTCGATGCCAGACTTCAAACTGTACTATAAAGCGGTAATAACAAAAGTAGCTTGCTCTTGGCACAAAACGGACCTGAAGACCAATGAAATAGATTAGAAGATCCCGAAATAAAATCACATACCTATAGTCAGCTGATAATTGAAAAAGGACCCAAAGACACACAGTGATAGGAACATAGCTTCTTCAACTATTGGTGCTGGGAAAACTGGGTGATCACATGCAGAAAACTGAAAATGGATCCCTGCCTGTCACTGTGCACTAACACCAACTCAAAATGGATTAAAGACCTAAACATCAAATCTGAGAAGAGAGACGCATGAACTTATATGCACAGGCAGGAACTTCCTGAACAAAGTCCCAGGGGCACAATAAAATGGAGAAAGACTCAACAAATTGGAATCCCTTAAAATAAAAAGTTTCTGCACAGCTAAAGACATAGCTACCAAACTAGAAAGACAGCCAACCAATTGGGAAAAGATATTTATTAGCACTATATCAGAAAAAGACCTAATATCCAAAATAAAAGAAGTAATTCAATAAACAAATCCATCTCAAATCCAACAAACCAATCATTAAATGGGCAAGAGAACTAAAGAGACACTTCTCAGGAGAGATAAAAATGTCAAAGAAGGGCTGGGAAGTAGCTCAGTGGTAGAGTGCTTGCCTTGGATGCATGAGCTCCTGGATTTGATTCCTCAGAACCACATAAGCAGAAAAACCTGGAAGTGGAGTTGTGGCTAAAGTGGTAGAGTGCTAGACTTGAGCTGCAGAGCTGAGGGACAGTGCCCAGGCCTAGAGTTCAGGCCCCACAACTGACAAATAAGAAAAAAGTGGCAAAGAAACACATGAGGAAATGTTCACCATCCCTGTCCATAAAGGAGATGTAAATAGAAACAATCATGAGATACCACCTTACCTCTGTCAGAATGGCCTATATCCTAAATTCAGCCAACAACAAATGCTGGTGGGGATGCAGAGGAAGAGAAACCCTACTTCATTGCTGATGGGAATGTAAACTAATACAACCATTCTGCAAAGCAGTCTGGAGGCACCTCAGAAAGCTAAATATACACCTCCCCTATGACCCAGCCATACCACTCCCAACGCATCTACCCTGAGCAACAGGAACTAGGATACAAGGACACATGCACCTCCATGTTCATTGCTGCGCTATTCACAATAGCCAAGATATGAAAACAACCAAGATGCTCCACTACAAATGAATGGATCCAGAAATTGTGGTATCTGTATACAATGGAATATTATGCAGCCATTAGAAAGGACAAAATAATGACATTCACAGGGAAATGGATGGAACTAGAACAAATCATGTTAAGCGAGGTAAACCAAGATCAGAGAGACAAATGACATATGATCTCCCTGATATGTGTATGTTAATCCAAAATGAAAGGAGATATGACAATGTAAACACGACACAAGAATCAAAGGACCACTACTGCATTTGTCATATCATTTCTAAATGACTTCATGTTCTTGACCTCATATATGGTATATACATGTGCACATCTGAGGGAAGCTAGGAGGAGGACATAGAATTAGTGGAAAATATACAACAGAGGGGCCCATCAGCTGCACTGGACATTGATGAAAATGAGCTAAGCAACTCAAGGGCAGTGATGGGAGGGAGGGAATGAGAGGGAAAGAGGGAACAACTGACACTAAGAAAAAGTAAAGAAATGTACATATCACCCGATTTGGAAGACATAGTTGTATTGCCAAAGCTTATAAAATTCACAAACTTTATAGACCATGATAAAGGCAAGTTGCCTTGTGAAGGTTAAAATGTGTTTGTGATTATAACTATGTATCACAATTCCACAGTACTGTGAAATTTTTGTAATCACAACTTCAATAAAAATTATTTTTAAAAAAAGAAACAACCACCCCATTAAAAATGGGCTAAGGAATAAAAAGGAGATTTCTCTGGAGAGGAAATAAGAATGGCCAATAGACACATGAAGAAATGTTCAACATCTCTGGCCATAAAAGAAATGCAAATCAAAACAACATTGAGATTCCACCTCACCCAGTGAGAATGGCTATAATCAAGTAGTCTAATAACAACAGATGCTGGAGTGGATGTGGCCAAAGGGAACCCTACTGCACTGTTGGTAGAAATGTAAACTTGTTCAACCACTTTGGAAAGCATTATGGAGGTTCCTCAAAAGAAACCACATAGATCCCCTAAGGATCCAGTAATCCCACTCCAGGGCATTTACCCAAACAGTTGCAAACAAAGCCACATTAAAGCTACCAGCACAACTATGTTCTTTGTAGCAACCAAACCAGATGCCCTTCAGTAGATGAATGGATGAAGAAAATGTGGCATATATACACAATAGAATTCTATGCTTCCATCAGGAAGAATGCCATCACCTCATTCATAAGGAAATAGAAAGATTGCGAAAAATCATATCAAATGAAGTAAGCCAGGATTAAAGAAATATAGGCTCCATGGTTTCCCTTATTTGTAATAATTAGCATGTGTCTATGATAGTCCTAGCAGAGGATCGCAGTAGCTCAATGTACATATGACCAAACATACATATGACCATATAAGATGATGCTAATTGAAATGAACTCCATGGAAATGAGGGGTTTTGTTTGTTTTTAATTTTTATGTTCTGTGTGAAATTCTTTTTTCTTTCATTTTCCCTCTTGTAGTTTATCCCCTATTGTCACTGTTCTTCATTTTGGTACCCCATGTCTTGTGTATGTATTTATGTGATTTGGGGAATGGAAAGGGGCTAACAAAATGGTGAGACAAAGGACAAAGGACCAATGCAACAGCAATACTCACAAGACACAATGGTGGAAATGAACTTTACAACTTGGTCGGGGAGGGAAAGTGAGAGAGGAGGTAACAATGTTCGACAAGCAATGTACTCATAGCCTTACTTGTGTAATTGTAACCCCTCTGTACATCACTCTTACAATTAAATTAAATTTAAAAAAAACAACCAAGTGCTGTACTTGAAGAAGGCCAAGAATGGAAAGAAATGTGAATGTGAGCAGAATGCACTGCAGCTGCAGACACTGAAGGTTAAATCCAATTGTGGAACACTACCTTGTAACATTGATGCTTAAGGGTAACTATTAATTCATTATAGGGTCTGGTATCTCACTCGTAGAAATGCTTGTGTGTGTGTGCATGTATGTGTATGTGTCCAACTGAAATACATATGTATACATAAAAAGAAACCATGAAGAAAATAAGTAGCATCATTATTATATAATAGACTAAATCTGAAAACACTGTGGTATGTTGGGTTAGTATGTTGGACTAATTCTACATTGTGGTACATTTACAAAACATCTACATTGTGATGTATTTGCATTACAAAGAAATAAATTAAACTTGTGTTGTCTAGTATTTTTGAAGATTGGCATTCCATATGATATTTTAGAATGTAGAGAATATTTTTAAACAATCAATGATTATTACTAAGAGACACCAAAGAAACATCCAGACTCTCTTTCCCAGACAACATATACACCAGAGGGGTGCTTAGCTTGAGATTTTGGGGGACAAAAGAAAATATATGTCTTATTCTCAGACAAACCTGCCTCTGGGGACTTGAAGGCTAAATTGTTTGGATGACAATTCCAAGAATATATGAGGTGTTGAAGAAGGAATATTCGTTGTTGTCATTCAATATATTGATAGGGTTTTTTCTTTGACCTTCAAGTTGTAAGTAAAGACCTAAGATTTCCACAGAGTGCAAGTTAATGGTGGGGGGTGGGGCTTGTCATCAGAAGTGTTTACAAGCATTTTCAATTTTCCCTCACTCTGGATACATGGAGTAAGTGGGCTTCTTATGACCCAAAAACTATTAAGTAGTTCAGGCCAGTGAACTTAGAGTGGAAATAGTATGTTACTACTGGAAGGTACCTAATGGCCGGTGGGGGGAAAAATAGACAAATCGGTTGAGAAGCACCAGACATCAAACAATATTATAATTATCCAGAATGGATACAAAGAAGGTAATCTATGGTGATAAAAGTTAGGATAGGGCTGGGAAGATGGCTCAGTGGTAGAGCGCTTGCCTTGCATGCATGAGGCCCTGGGTTCGATTCCTCAGCACCACATAAGCAAAAAAAGAAAAAAAGCTGGAAGTTGCACTGTGGCTCAAATAGTAGAGCACTAGCCTTGAGCTGAAGAGCTGAGGGACAGTGCCCAGTCCCAGAGTTCAGGCCCCATGACCGGACACCCTCCAAAAAAAAGTTAGGATAGAAATTGGGGTGAAGGGGCAGATATAAGCGGGTAACTTTTATTTCCAATTTAATTTTGTGACCTGAAAGTTGGGTATAAGGGAAGCTTCATTTGTGATAATTCTTCTAGCTATTTAGTTATTTATATGCTATGTATCATATAAAGGTTTATTTTTTTAAAAATCATAGAAATAACTAGATGTCAGTTGTTATTTAAATTAGTCTATGCCATCCAAATCTCCTATACCAAATATAGCTCCAGTTTTTACTGGGACAGAACCAATACAAGAGAGGTATATTTATATAGTTTAGCCTGAGGCTCTTTGGGACTCCTTAACCTCCAAGGGACAAGGTGATGAAATGAGTATCTATAATGGAAATATGGTTTAATTCCATCCCAAATCTAATGATATGCAATGGCTGGATAAAGACATGGATGTTGTATCTATGTAGGATGAAAACTGCTTCACTGATTTGACTGGGACATAAAACAATATCACTGTGTTCCAGAACTAAGTAGATAAATGATGTGTGTGATGCTGGGGGAATAAAATTGGGTCCTACTGGGATTAAGTTATGGATAAGGCAATTATTCTTCTTCCTAAAATAATGCCCGTGTCTCCAAGATAACTAGCACATAATCAGTATTGAGTTTCTTTGAGAATGCCAAATTATTAAATGCCAATTATTAAACAGAGGATTCTGGCCTACAGATGAGACATTCAAAAAACTCAAATTGCCATCTACTTATTTAGCTATGTGGTCATAAATTAGACTTCAGGGGCTACGTATCTCCTTCAGGATCAAGTCAGTGAAGTGTACTACGTCCATCACCATTCAGTCCTTTTAAGTTCCATTTTTCCACCTTCATGTCTTCTAATTCCATCTCCTCTTAACCTATTTTATAGTTCAGCAGTTGCTAGCTTTTGTAAATTTCTGTATATTTGTTCTTCCAGGCTTCTAGCCTTTGCTCATATATAGTATTCACTTTCTGCTCTGAAAAACTTCTGTTGATTATCTCCCTGGAAAATTCCTACTCATTCTTCAAAAGATTGTCACTCTCAAAGATGAATAACTTTTCTTCAGCCTACCTAGAAGCCATTCCAGGTTCCCATTGCTGATCCTGTGACACTGTACTCTTCTCTTTATATTTAGAGCTACTTGAATACAGAATTCATATTTTATGCATCTCTACATATCAAACTTCTTTCCAATGAATACATCATAAATTATGTTCAAGAAATATTTTCAGGTACTCAGGAGGCAGGAGGATCATGAGTTGAAAGCCAGCTTGGACAAAGATGGAAGTGGGACCCTGTTTCCAAAAGAACAGAACTTGAGGAAAGAAAAAGAAAAAAAACAGGACTAAAGGCATATGTAGACTCCAGTAGTAAAATATGCTGGGCTAGTATAGCAACTCTAGGTTCAATCCCAGAAAATAAAAGAAAGATTCTTTTCTCCTTCACAAATAGTTTGTCAAAGAAGAAACTCATATTCAAATGGCTACCAAGCCTATTTTTAAAACTCCTTAATCTCACAACACTATGATATTGACAATTCAGGAGGCTGAGACCAGCAGGATTGCAGCTTTAAACCAGTCAGGTAGAAAAATCAATATGAATCCATTAATATAACTAGCAAATTATGTGTTGGTGGCATGACCCAACTGGTAGAACACCAGCCAAGAAAGCTGAGTACGGTCAACTGCCTTGAGTTCAAATTCCAATACCAGCAAAAACAAAACAAAACAAAACAAAAAAACCTTCAACACTGGTAAAAATAAATAAAAGCTGATATAATACACATTATTTTATTGATTAGAGATAAATATTTTTAAAGGCTTATATTTTATGCATTTAATTTTGATGCTTAGTGTATAAGGAAACAACCAAGCAGTATAAGCAAATATGAATACACCAAGATAGCTATATTGTTATTTATTGTAAAACGAATGCTATTTTTATCAAAGGGCCCAACAGTGAAGCAATATTTCTATAATTAAGAAATATTATAACATTATGAGCATTGCACCTCTGCATGTTTACTGACATAAGAAAATCCTTAAAATACAAAATTAACCAAAAGGCATGATAGTAATATGCATAGTAAACATAGTACAAATTTAATCTTTATAAATAGCCCATTAACTGTCTAAAGGAAGCCAGATATTGGTGGTCCATGCTTTTAATCCTCACAACTTGGGAGGCTGAGATTTTTGGGATCGTGGCTCAAGGCCAGCACAGATAGAAAGAAATTAATGAAACCTCTTTTTAATGGAGCCCTGGATGTCGTGACATAGATATGCTACACTCATTACCAGCAAGCCTCATGTAAGTGGGTCATGCCCAGGGATGAACACAGGCAGAAAGTGAGAGCCTAACTCAAAAGTAATGATCAAACATAAAGACTCAATGCACAGCTCCACAGTTAAAGAGGGTCTACTCAGCCTCCAGCAAAACTTTTATTTCCCGAAAGGGAAAAAAATAAGCACAGAAAAAATATGCCAATAATGTTGCAGTGGTACGATTCAGGAATGAAGCTAAGAAAAATAATTTCTGCTTCCTTACAATATTCTCATAATAATCTGGTCATCAGGAGAAAACAATCTCATTCCATCCGCTGCCCCACACCTCATTGTGATTTTGGAGATAAATATAAGAAACACAAGAAAAAATCCTTTCTAATTCAAGTAAACTCACAACAGGTAACAGAGCATAGTTTGTTAAACATAATTTTGTAGGGCGGAGGGCATAGATCAAGTAGCAGTCTACTTGTCTAGTAAGCACAGGTCCTGAGTTCAAACCCCAATATTGAAAAAACGTACTGTCATCAAATAATTTTTTATTGTGAAAATATTGTACAGAGGGGTTACAATTACCTGGGCAAAATAATGAGTACATTTCTTTTCAAGCATTGTAGCCTCCTCTTTTATTTCCCCTTCCCATCCCCTCTGCTCCCCACTCCCTCAGGCAACCCTCCTCCCCACCCCCCCACCAAAGTTGTAAAGTTCGTTTTCGACATAACGATTTGTACGTCTCATTGTTGCAATGGATCCACCTGTATTCCTATTTAAACGATTTGTTCTTTTCCCTTCCCCTCCACAAATTATAACAACAACAAATAGAGTGAAAGCAGGGGTTATACCATGGAGGAGGGACATACAAAACAACAAAGAAATAATCTTATAAATGTGTTAGAAACAATCGCATGAAAGAAAAAAAAACATTTGAATACATGTCTTAGGGTTCATTTCCCTAACATCAACTTATCTGTCCTTTTCTGCTTGACTCAGACATATATTAGTTATTGCAAATAAAGGAAACCATGGTACGTAAGTTTCTTTGGGCCTGGCTTACTTCACTGATTATAATTTTTTCCAAGTCTTTCCATTTCCTAACAAATGGAGCAATGTCATTCTTTCTGATGGAGGCATAGAATTTCATTGTGTGTATATACCACATTTTCTTCATCCATTTATCTACTGAGGGGCATCTGGGTTGGTTCCATATGTTAGCTTTGGTAAATAATGCTGCAATAAACATAGTTGTGCTGGTAGCTTTAGTGTGCCAAAAATTCATATGGAACAATAAAAGACCCCGAATAGCAAAAACGATCCTGAACAGAAAGAACAGTGCTGGAGGAATATCAATACCAATTTTCAAACTCTATTATAAAGCCATATTAATCAAAAGAGCTTGGTACTGGCACAAGAACCGACCTCAGGACAAATACAATAGAATTGAAAATCCAGAAATGAACCCACAGACCTATAACCATCTAATATTTGATAAGGGAGCTAAAAAACAGAATGGAAGAAAGACAGCCTCTTCAGTAAATGGTGCTGGCAAAATTGGTTAACTACTTATAGATAACGAACCTAGTTCTTTATATATCACCCTATGCCAGAATCAATTCCAAGTGGAAAAAAGACCTCGGAGTCAAATCAGACACTCTGAAAACATTACAGGATGGAATAGAAGAAACCCTAGGCCTCCTTGGTGCAGGCCGAAATTTTCTTAATAGAGACCCGGAAACACAACAAATCAAAGAAAAGTTGGACAAATGGGATTGCATGAAGTTGCAGAGTTTTTGCATGGCAAAGGACATAGCTAATTAGATCAATAGAAAGCCTACGGATTGGGATAAGATCTTCACTAGCCACACAACAGACAAGGGTCTCATATCTAAAATATACTTGGAACTCAAAAAATTAAATCCCCCTAAAACAAATCCTCAAAGAAACAACTGCCCAATAAACAAGTGGGCTAAAGACTTAATGAGAACCTTCTCTGAAGAGGAAAGAAGGATGGCCAATAGATACATGAAGAAATGTTCAACCTCTCTAGCCATAAAAGAAATGCAAATCAAAACAACATTGAGATACCACGTCACCCCAGTTAGAATAGCTATAATCTAGAACTCTAATAACAACAGCTGCTGGAGAGGATGTGGACAGAAGGGAACCTTATTCCATTGTTGGTTGGAGTGTAAACTTGTTCAACCACTTTGGAAAGCAGTACGGACTTTCCTCAAAAGACTCCACATAGAGCTCCCCTATGATCCAGCAATCCCACATTTGGGCATTAACCCAAATGTTCGTCAAATAATTTTGAAGTGCAGAAAACTTAGAGTAACATTTATTACTCTCCAATAATTGTAACAATAATTTGATGCTCCGAGATGGAGTATGTCCACATGAATTAGTCTCATGTTACTTGTGAATGTAGAACCAGGCAGCAGACCAAACCCTCTTAGGTGATCCTTAGGTACTCACTATGGAAATACAAGAGTCAATATTATTGTCCACAAGCTGGTGATTTTCCCCAAACCATTACGCTAGTAAATGACAAAGTCCTATATTGTTCCAGAACAGCTGTTGAAAATCCTCATTATTTCCATTAAAATTAAATGTCTCTTTAAACAAAGTAAAAGTTTTATGCAGCTAGCTTTAATCAAGTGATATATATGTATATATATATATATATATATGTATATATATACATATATATATATATATATATATAATGTTACATATATAGATATAGATTGAAGTCAGTTGCCAGTGGCTCATCCTGGCCAGGAATTAAGATTTAAGGATCACTATTCAAAGTCAGCCTAGGCAGGAAAGATCATGAGATTCTTATCTCCAGTTAAACACCAAGAAAACTGTTAATAGAGCTCTGGCTCAAGTGGTAGAGCACTAGACTTGAGCATAATAGCTCAGGGACAGTGCTCAAGGTTCTGAGTTCAAGCCCCAGGACCAGCACACACAGAAAAGAATTAAAGTGATCCATAAAATTTGCCTATTATTTATTTATTTATTTATTATCAAATAGATTTGTTTCATTTGCTCCCTAAATCACAATTTGCACAAAGAACAAGAAACAAAGTCCTTGAAAGTAGAGACAGTATGAGAGATATGATGAATTTTCACCCTGGGCTCAGCTCTAGGTCATGTGCAGCTGTAGGTGGTGGGCACGAACTGGCTGAGTTTAATTAATTAGATCCTCTTGCAGGAACCTAAATCTTTCCCAGACCAAGTTTTCCTCCTAAATTCAAATTAGGTCAAACTAAGTAAGTAACTAACTAAAGTTATATTACCTTTTCTCAGATATATTTTTTCTGAGAACTCTTTTAACCTTGAAAGCAGATTTTACTGTTAAGAAACATGCCTCTCCGAAAACTTTGGTGCAGCCACTAAAGGCTCTCTATTTGTAGATTTATGAAAACTTATGTTTCTATCTTACCAGCAAGGATTAGCTGCTACTGACTTGTCTTTCATAACACTTTTTCATTGATCTTTGTGAGCATTCTTATAAGCAGTACCTTATCAGGGACCTCTAGCACAAATGTGAGCTTTAAGTAGTTGCTTCTTTGAGGAAGTTTTAGGTTCTGCTGATGTTTTTGATCAAATAACCAAAATGAAAGCATTGCCAAAAAAGATTTTGTGGAGAAGTTCACTTTAGAATGATTAGCCGCTTCACCTCTCTAGGAAAACCAATGCTTATAAAGGAATAGATCTATGTCCAGACACTATGCCTATATATTATTGCATTTAGAATTATTAAAACCCTATGGAGTAAATGTCCCGTTTTTGCATTATAGATGAAAAAGCAGACTCTGTCAGTGCAGTATTTCAAGTATTGTTGATAAGAATTTGAATACGGTGTCTTGAGTGTGTCTTTGCTCTCAGATGTATCCTCTGCCCTCTTCTTGCCCACCCCTTGTCCTGCACACTTTGGCAGGAGCTCTTGCACCCAGCTACTTTTGAATGGCTTCCATGGAGTGGGATGGTTAGGACCAGTAGATACTGGGAGACAAGAGGACTCAAGATTGAATACCTCCCGTGTTTTGCTTTGCTTGAAATAACCTTTCTAGAAGCAGCTCCAGCTCAAAAACTGTAACTAGACCCACTGGACCTGAAAGTAAGGTATGAATTCCCATGTAACCTTAGTTCCACTGGGGGAATCTAACTAAAGTTTTAACTTCAGTACATGGCCTCCTCTTTGAAGCTCTGGTATCTCAACTGCCACCCTGAGTTGTAGCCTAGTAGTTGTCATTGCTGCTGTGCACACTAATCTTTGAATTGCCCACCCTACCTTTTCCTGTCAACTATGTAAGCAATTCCCTGCTCCATAGAACTGCAAATACATAAATAGACAAATAGATAAATGAATAAATAATATTTCTCTGCTGCTGACTGCTCTTGACTAATAAAAGGTCAAATATAAGTCTGAGCCAGGCCCTGATAGCTCTCAACTGTAATCCTCACTATTCAGGAGGCTGAGATCTGAGGATTGTGGTTTGAAAATCCGAGAGACTCTTATCTATAGTACACTGTTCAGAAAAGGCCAGAAGTGGCACTGTGGCTCAAGTGTTAGAGTGCTAGCCTTGGGCCAAAGAAGCTCAAGCACAGCGCCCAGGCCCTGAGTTCAACCATAGAACTTGACTAATATATCTATACCTGTAGCTCTATATCTATAGATATAAGTATCTATATCTATAGATATAGAAATATATATATTAATATATGTGTATATATAAAAACATACATAAACAGACATATAAACACACACAAATATGTGTATGTGTGTGTCTCTCTTTGATACATCTCTTTTTTGCAATTTTTAAATTGTGATTAAGTGATTGCATAAATTTCACAAATTTCACTGTATTGTGGGATAGTTAAGTCACAAACACATTCTAAGATTCATGGGGGCAATTGTCTTTATCATGGTCTATAAAGTTTATGAGTTCTATGAGGTTTGACAACACAGTTATTTCTTTCATATCAGGTGATCTGTATATTTCTTTCCTTTTGCTTTGTGTCAGCTGTTCCCTCTTTCCCACTCATTCCTTCCCTCCCATCACTGCCATTGAGTTGCTTATTTCGTTTTGATTAATATCCAGTGCAGCTGATGGGTCCCATTGTTATATGTTTTCCCCTCTTTCCCTCTATTTCTGTGTCCTCCTCCAATGTGCACATATATGCCATATATGTGGTCAGAAGCATGGGGTCATTTAGTAATGATTTGACCAGATGAGTGGAGGTCCTCTGTTTCTCAAGTCTTATTTACTTTGACTTTTCTCTTTACATTTTGTATTTAACATCCACCTATCAGGGATACCATGTGCCATTTGTCCCTTTGCTCTTGGTTTACCTAACTCAACATGGTTTCTTCTAGTTCCATCCATTTCCCTGTGAATGACATTATTTTGTCCTTTCTAATGGCTGCATAATATTCCATTGTATATTGGTACCAGAATTTCTGGATCCATTCATCTGTAGTGGAGCATCTGGGTTGTTTGCATTTTCTGGCTATTGTAAACAGTGGTGCAATAAACATGGAGATGCATGTGTCCTTGAATCCTGGTTCCTCTTGCTCAGGATAGATGCCTAGGAATGGTATGGCTAGGTCATAGGGGAGGTTTATATTTGGCTTTCTGAGATGCCTCCAGATGCTTTCCAGAGTGGTTGTATAAGTGTACATTCCCACCAGCAGTGTAATAGGGCTCCTCTTTCTCTGCATCCACACCAGCATTTGTCACTGGCTGAATTTAGATTGTGGGCCATTCTGACTGGGATAAGGTGGTGTTTCTGGGTTGTCTTTATTTGCATTTCCTTTACAAACAGAAAAGGTGAACATTTCCTCATGGGTTTTTTTTTTGCCATTTTTATCTCTTCTTCTGAGAAGTCTCTCTTTAGTTCCCTTGCCCATTTGTAATTGGTTTGTTGGGTTTGGGAGGGATTATTTTCTTGAGTTCCCTGCATATACTGGATATTAGCTCCTTGTCTGATATATTGCTGGAAAGTATTTTTTCCCAGTTGTTGGCTGTCTTTCTAGGGTGATTGCTATGCCTTTAGCTGTGTAGAAGCTTGTTATTTTAAGGTAGTCCCATTTGTCGAGTCTCTCTCCAATTTGTTGGACCTCTGCTCAGGAAGTTCTTGCCTGTGCCTATTATAAATTCAAGTGTCTCTCCTACTCTGTTCTGCAATAGTTTCAGTTTCAGGTTTGATGTTATGGTCTTCAATCCATTTTGAGTTTACGTTACTGCATGGAGACAGGCTGTGGTCCACTTTTAGTTTTCTTCAGGTGGCCACCCAGTTTTCCCAGCACCAGTAGTTGAAGAGACTGTGCTTCTTCCACTGTGTGACTTTGGCCGCTTTGTCAAATATCAGCTGATGTATGTGTGTGGTTTTATTTCTGTATCTTCTATTCTATTCCATTGGTCTTTGGGTCTGTTTTTGTGCCAATACCAAGCTGTCTTTGTTATTATGGCTCTATAGTAGAGTTTGAAGTCTGGCATCAAGATCCCTCCAGTGTTGTCTGTTTTGCCTAGAATTATTTTGGGTATTCTAGTTCCTTTTTTGTTCCAGATGAATTTTTGTATTTGTTTTCTATATTTCAGTAATGAACGGTCATTGTGATTTAAATGGGAACTGCACTAAATTTGTATATCAATTTTGGCAGTATGGTCATTTTCACTATATTAAGTCTACCTATCCAAGAACATGGAAAGTCTTTCCATTTCTTAGTATCCTCTATAATCTCTTTAAGTTTTTATAGGTTTCATTAAATAGTTCTTTTACATCTTTGGTTAAGTTAATTTCTAATTTTTTTTGAGGTTATTGTGAATGGGGTTGTTTCCCTGATTTCCCTTTCTGCTTGTATATTGTTGGTGTACAGAAAGGCAACTGATTTTTGTGAGTTAATTTTGTATCCTGCTACTTTGTAGAAGTGACTTATAAGTTATAGGAGTTTGGGGTTGGATTTTTTTGGATCATGTAGGTATAGTACCATGTCATCTGCAGAAAGAGGTAATTTAACTACTTCCTTCCCGATGGAGATCCCTTTAATGCCTTTTCCTGCCTTATTGCTCTGGATAAGGATTCCAGAACTATATTGAGGAGGAGTGGTGAAAGTGGGCATCCTTGCCTTGTTCCTGACTTTTGGAGAATCGGTTGTAGGTTTTCCCCATTGAGTATAATATTGTCTATTGTTCTGTTGTATATGGCTTTTATTGTTTTAAGGAATGTTCCTTCTATTCCTATTTTCTCCATAGCTTTTAGCATGAATGAATGTTGTATGTTATCCAAGGCCTTTTCTGCATCAATGGAGATAATCATGTAGTTCTTGACCTTGGATTTGTTGATGCGATGGATTGCATTTATTGATTTATGCATGTTAAACCATCTCTGCATCTCTGGAATGAAGCCTACTTGGTCGTAATGTACGATTTTTTTTAAATGTGTTTCTGGATTCTGTTGGCTAGAATTCCGTTAAGATCTGTGTTTATCAAGGAGATTGGTCTGTAGTTCTCTTTTTTTTGTTGGGTCTTTGCCTGGTTTGGGGATGAGTATGATATTGGAATCATAGAATGAGTTTGGGATATCTCCCTCTGTTTCTCTTTCTCGGAAGCATATGAGGAGTATGAGTATTAGTTCATTTTTAAAGGTCTTATAGAGTTTTGTAGTGAATCCATCTGGTCCTGGGGTTTTCCTTCTTAGGAGACTTCTGATTGATTCCTATTTCTCATTGTAAGATCTTGGCTTATTTAATTGTTCGGTTTGGGCAATTTGTACTTCTCTAAAACTTCATCGATTTCTGCTAGGTTTTCTTTCCTTAGTATAGTTTCTGGAAATACTTCTTTATAATTGTTTGGGTGTCTTTGGTATTTGTTGTAACTTTTCCCGTGGCATCCCTGATCTTATTGATTTGGGTTTCTTCTTTTTTTTTTTTGTTTATCTTGCTAAAGTTCTATCAATTTTATTATTTTTTTAAAACAGCCTTTTGTTTTATTAATTTTATTTATGGTTTTCTTAGTTTCTCTCTCATTGATCTCAGCTCTTATTTTGATTATCTTGCTCCATCTAGTAACCTTAGGTTCATTTATTTTGACATGATTTTCCAGCAGTTTCAGCCACAACATGAAATTATTTTCTTGGTCTGTGTCTATTTTCTTCATGTGTACACTGAAAGCTATAAATTTACCCCTCAGGATTGCTTTTGTCCTGTCCCACAGGTTTCTTTGTGATGTGTATTCCTTGTCATTAGATTGTAGGAACTTTTAAATTTCTTCTTTAATTTCTTGTTACCCAGGTATTGCTCAAAAGTGTGCTGTTCAATTTCCATGTATTTGAGCAATTTCTACAGTGTCTTTTGTTATTGAGAACTAGCTTGGTTCCATTGTGGTCAGACAGGATTCAAAGGATTATGTCAGTCTCCTTGTATTTGTTTAAATTCCTTGTATGAACTATGATATGATCTATTTTCGAGAAAGTTCCATGAGATGCTTAGAAGAATAGGCACTGTGTCATTTTAGGGTTGCAAACTCAGTAAATGTCAATTAATTCCACTTGAAATATGGCCTCACTTAACTCTGTGGCTTCTCTGCCAATCCTCTGGTTGGTAGACCTGTCTTTTGGTGAGATTGGGGAACTAAACTCTCCTAGTATTGAAAGGTTATGAGGCAGTGACCATTTGTTTCTTGTTTCACCTAGCGGAGCAACACATGGTAGTACACCTGGTTGTGAGACTTTATACTCCCTGCAAATTCTTAGCTCGGGGCTCTCCTCCAAGGCTCTGCTGTGTCAGAGTGTAGGAAGAGGCCTGAGCTACAGTCCACCTAAATAAAACCTTAAAACAGCTGTAATGTCTGACTCTCAGTGGTCTTCTTGGTGGGGGTCCTGCGACCTGGACACAACATATTAGTGGGGACTCATTCAAGATCCCCCCAAAGACCCCTGAGACCTCAGACTCCAAAGGTAAAACAGCGCTGTCTTTGTTAATTTGTCTTGTCCTGTTGTTGTCTGTTTGCACTTTCATTTTCCTTTGTGAGGACAAACGCTCCGATTCATATTGTGTAAAGGGTTGTTGAAATAGACACGCTGGTACGACAAACCTGTAGGAACTGGGAGAAGTCCCAGATCCTCTTGTGGGGGGGTTCTTGGAACCCCGCCGTGAGAATTGTGGGGTATGGGTTTGTTTGGTGTTCGGCCGGAACTGAACAAGAGGGCCTCCTAACCAAGGCCCAACTCACTCACTCTGGATCTGCTACTGCTGCTGTGGGGCGTGGGGTGTTGTGGAACCCTGCCGTGACAGAAGTCAGTGGACCAATTTGGGAGATCTCCACTTCGTAACTGTCAAGCCTGCATGTGTTTTGTTTGTATTATTTATTGTTTTTTTGGACTGTACGACTGACGGGACTGGAAACCATGGGCAACCCTCCATCTAGCCCCCTAGACTTACAAAAAGAAACTAAGAAAGAGGAAAAGAAATTGTACCCCCCGCTTTTTCAGGGAGATGATTTGGAAGAAGAAATATTCCTCCCCCATACTCCCCTTCCCAGGTTCCTTCTGTGGAGCCTGAGAATATTCAAGAGGAGAAGGCAGCTATAGAACCAGCAGCCAAACACTCGGCACCTGCCCTTAAAGTTTCTGAGGGGCCAGTCACTCGACGATGCCATCTAATGCAGCTGTTTTTCTCTTATGCACTGTAGATCCTGTGGATGTGGATGGTAGAGAGAAATCCCAAAAATGGCCATTTTCTACCAGTGATATATACAATTGGTTTGCCCAAAATGCCCCCTTTTCTGAGAAACCCCAGAATTTAATTTGTTTATT
The DNA here is from genome assembly GCF_024711535.1 of Dipodomys merriami. Taxonomy (NCBI): domain Eukaryota; kingdom Metazoa; phylum Chordata; class Mammalia; order Rodentia; family Heteromyidae; genus Dipodomys; species Dipodomys merriami. Next base: position 21,743,311 of record NW_027203715.1, on the reverse strand, counting down.
TGAAACTATTCTCTTTACTCATCAGCCCACTTGGGATGATTGTAGTCAGCTTTTGCAGGTACTTTTTACCACTGAAGAGAGAGACCATATCTGAGAGGCATCCTGGCAACATATCCCTGGGCCCACAGGAGTGCCCATCACAGATCCTGCCTTGATCGCTGCCTATTTTCCTGAGATCTGACCAACATGGTACTACAATACTGTTGAAGTTAGGAAGTGACTCCTCCTCTATTGCCAGGCTCTGTTGGCAGGTCTCAAGTTGGCAGCTCACTGACCTATTAACGTGGCCAAAGTTTATGATGTTAGACAGGGAGGAAGTGAACGTCTGGCAGCATATCTTGAGAGGCTCATGGAAGTTTTTAGTCAAAACCTTGAGACCCAGGAGTCGACTCAGATGATTATGTTTGCCTATATAAATCAAGCTGCACCAGACATAAAGCCAAAGTTGCTGGCTCTACACAGACTTGGTGAAAAGTTTATTAGGGATCTAGTAGCCATGGCGGAAAAGGTTTACAATAAGAGAGAGACAGAGGAGCAAAGACAGGAAAGGAAGGATAGAGAACATGAAATTGAGCGTGAAAAGAGAGACGGCCAAAGAAAAGAGGCCAGACTTGTTGGACTTGCCACTATGGCATACCAAACATACCTGGTTCACAGACGGCAGCAGTTTCATTCAAGATGGAAAAAGGTACGCGGGTGCAGCAGTCACCATAGACACTGAGATAGTGTGAGCAGAAGCACTCCCTAAGGGAATGTCTGCACAAAGAGCAGAACTAGTGGTGCTAACAAAATCCCTAGAGATGGGAAAAGAGCAGAGACTAAACATTTACACAGACAGTCAGTATGTTTTTTGCCAACATGCATGTGCATGGAGCCATTTACCAAGAGAGGGGGCTGCTGACAGCTGAGGGAAAGGCTATTAAAAACAAACAAGAAATTTTAAGCCTCATCCCTGCCTTATGGGAACCAGCAAATATTGCCATTATGCACTGCCGAGACATCAAAAGGGAACTGATTCTTTTTTTTTTTTTTTTTTTTTTTTTTTTTTTGGTCGGCTTGAACTCTGGGCCTGGGCACTGTCCTTCAGCTCTTCACCTCAATGCTCTACCACTTGAGCTACAGCACCACTTCCGGTTTTCTGGTGGTTTATTGGAGATAGGAATCTCACGGTCTCTCCTGCCCGGGCTGGCTTTGAACCGTGATCCTCAGATCTCAGCCTCCTGAGTAGCTAGGATTACAGGCGTGAGCCACTAGCGCCCGGCAAAAGGGAACTGATTCTATAACCAAAGGACATAACTTGGCCGATCAGGCAGCTAAGGAGGCGGCCCTACAGCCCAGAGCAGAAGTACTGACTCTAGAGGATCCAGGGCCATGAGCTTTGCCTCATGAGCCTCAGTACTTCCAAGAAGATTGGAGTGGATAAAGAAAATTCCCATGGTCTATAAAACCCGGGCTGGTGAAAAACTGGGGAGGGGAAACTTATCTTGCCACAAAGGTTAGGAAAGGGGATACTTAAGAAAATCCATTGGACCTCTCACATGGGAACCCGAAGAATGCAGGACTTGCTCCGACTCAGAAGTAAAAATTAGGCAAGGAAATCAACTCATTGAGGACATTGTTAAAAATTGTAAAGCCTGTCAGCTCACCAATGCCCCCACTCAACCGGTTACAAAAGAAGCTTGCCTCCATGGAGATAGGCCAGGTGTGTATTGGAAAGTAGACTTCACAGAAAATAAAACTGGAAAATTTGGATATAAATATTTGCTAGTTTTTGTTGGGTTGAAGCTTACCCAACAAAGCATGAGACCGTGAACGTCATGGCTAAGAAGATCCTGGAAGAAATCCTACCCAGGTATGGCTTTCCATCCACCATCGGGTAGGATAATGGACTGGCCTTCATCTCAAAAGTAAGTCAGGGAATAGCCGCAGCACTGGAGATGGATTGGAAATCGCACTGTGCTTATAGACCCCAGAGTTCAGGGCAGGTAGAAAGAATGAATCAGACTCTAAAAGAGACCTTAACTAAATTGGCTTTGGAGACTGGCGCAGACTGGGTATCGCTCCTTCCTTTTGCCCTGTTTAGAGTAAGAAATTCACCCTATCAGCTTGGCTTTACTCCTTTTGAAATAATGTATGGACACCCTCCACCCATTATCCCTAGCCTTCAGACTGAATTGCTTGCTGATTTGAGTGATACTGAATTTCAATGTAAACTTGACTATCTACAGCTTGTCCACAAAAATGTGTGGCCCCAGTTTAGAGCATTATATGATTCTGCCTCTATTCTTACCCCCCCCCATTCGTTTAAACCAGGGGACTGGGTTCTTGTTCAAAGACACAACCTGAGATCTCTGGAACCACGGTGGAAGGGACCTTACATGGTGCTACTGGCTACTCCTCCTGCCCTTTAGGTAGATGGCATTGCTGCTTGGGTCCACTGCTCCCATTCCAGACCAGCTGACCCCTTTGCCCTGGACGACCAGGGCAAACATGGGAAGTCTCCAAGCATCCTAACCAACCATTTTGCATATGCCTCAAGAAAAGAAAAATGGACTGATTGTTATTGTTATTGTTGTTTATGGCTACTGTCAGAGAGAGACTAGAAATATAAGAACTCATTCAAGATCGAGTGCTGTTGGAGTTAATTTTGGGCAGGAGCCACAAGATTGTGTCTCAGGACCATAAGTCAAGTGGGGTGGGGCGGGGCGGGGAATGAATGGTTATGAGGCAGTGACCATTTGTTGCTTGTTTCAGCTAGCAGAGCAACACGTGGTGGTACATAGGGTTGTGAGCCTTTATAAGCCCTGCAAATCCTTATCTCAGGGCTCTCCTCCTAGTCTCCGCTGTGTCGGAGTGTAGGAAGAGGCCTGAGCTGCAGCCCATCTAAATAAAAACTTAAAACAGTTGTAAAGTCTGACCCTTGTGTTCTTTTTGGTGGGGGTCCTGCGATCTGGGCACAACAGTATTATAGTATTTGGATCTATTTTATTCTTTAATTTTGAGAGTATTTGCTTAACATATTTGTGTGCACCAGTATTTGGGTAATATAAGCTAATAATGGTTATATATTCTTCTTGGATTGTTCCCTGTATAAGTATGTAGTATCCTTCTTTTTCTATTTGTATTGATTTTAATGAAAAATTTATTTTGCCAGATATCATGATAGCTACTCCTGCTTTCTTGCTGGGAATATTTGCATGGTAGATCTTACTCCAACCCTTCACTTGGAGTTTGTTTTTATGTTTGGCTGTGAGGTGGGTCTCCTGAAGTCAACAGGTGGATAGGTCTTGTTTTCTGATCCAATCTGCAGTTCTTTTTCTTTTTATTGATGAATTGAGCCCATTAATATTTATGATTATTATAGAGAGATGCATTGTGTTTCCTGTCAATTTCCTGCTTTCCTAAGTTTTTCTTCTTTCCTTTCTTCCTGAGTTTATTAAGTCAGACTTCTAGTGATATCTGCTGATGTGAATTTCTGTTCATGATTGCTTTTTTCAGGTTGTGTTCCCCATATTAATATTCTTTGTAATGATAGCTTATTGTTTATAAATCCATTTATTTTTTCTTTATTTTTACAAATTTTAGTTTCTCCATTGGATGTGATTGCTAGCTTTCCTGGTTAAATCAGTCTGCGCTGGCAGTTATTGGTTCTCAAGGCTCAGATCATACTTTCCCAGGCCTTTGTTGCATTCAGTGTAGAGAGATCTGTAGTGATTCTGATTTTTTTCCCATTATAGTATAGTGGTACTCTACACAATCAGCAGAGTTTCTCTAGTAACAAACTATAAAAATGATCGCTGAAAGTAGTCTTAATGCCATCTCTTTATTTACCTGGAATAGCACACTTCCAACAAATATAATCGTTTTTTTAACTTAAATTAATAATCACATTTTAGTGCATAACAATTCCTTTTGTATATTTTTATTAGCATCAATTAGTTGCAGAGGAACAATTTGACATGTCCATACTTATACCATGCACTTTCATTAGACTCAATCCCTCCTCTCTCCCTCTTTTCCCTTCCACCTTTCCCAAACCAATCACAACAAGCTTCATTATCCATTATACACACGTGAGCATAGAGTAGTTTGATCTTATTTACTCTCCTTTTCCTTCTCCCTTCCCCTTGCCACTAGTACCTATACCCTGGATAAGACCTGTTTTTCCTGATTGTCATTCGCTTGTTTCAGTGTATGGTTATTATTCAAACGGGTTTCACCATGCCCTTTTACATGTGTGTAATTTACTCTATTGCTATCCTCTTTTGCTCTAATTTTCTCCTATCTCCAGTACTATCTATTACTCAAATGCTTTCACTGAATTTCATTCTGCTCTCTTCACAGGTGCACTGTATTTCTATATTGTTCATCAGCTAACATTTGTTTTTCCTTTCCTCTATATCATTCCTCAACAATCCCCTAAATTACAAACATTTTTATGTGTTTATGTATATGTTAACTTTTTAGGTCTAGCATGAACATATGAGAGAAAACATTTGACCTTTGTCCTTCTGAACATGGCTTACTTCAATTAATGTGTTCCCACTTCCAACCATTTCTTCTTTCTTCTATTTAGAAATAAAATACATTTTCTTTCTTAAAAACTCTATTGTAAAGGTGATGTCCACAGGGGTAGTATGATTCAGTTAATGAGTACATTTTCTTTCGAACGGGGTCACCCCATCCGTCATTCTCTCCCAGTTTTCCACCTTCTGATTTCTCTCCCCCCAAAAGTTGTATAGTTCATATCCAACGGCAGATTGGTTTTCCTATTGTCCCACTATTTCTGTGTTCCCCCTTCCCAAATCAGATGAGCTTATATACAAGATGAAGGTTGCAGAAATCTTATACAACAACGGAAGGGAATGAAAGAAAGAAGATTGGCATCAATATTCATCAAAGAAATGTGTCTATAGTTCTCTTTCTTTGATGAGTCCCCAACTGGTTTTGGGATGAAGGTTATGATGGCTTGACAGAATGTGTTCGGTAGTGAACTTTCTCTTTCAATTTCATTGAAGAGTTGGAGGAGTATTGGTGTGGGCTCTGCAATGAAGGACTTGTAGAATTCTGCTGTAAAACCATCTGGTCCTGGACTTTTCTTAGCTGGGAGGGCTCTTATTGCGGTTTCTATTCCAATGCTTAATATGGGCCTGTTGAGATGGTTTAACTCATCTTGGTTTAGTTTTGGCATGTCAATATTTGCTAGGAAAAGGTCCATTTTTGCCAAATTCTGAAACTTATTAGCATAAAGTTTTGAGAAGTATTCCCTTAAAATGTTCTGAATCTTGGTTGTTTCTGTGGTGATGTTTCCATTCTCATCTCTGAGTTTATTTATTTAGGTGTGTTCTCTTCTTTTTCTGATAAGTTTGGTAAGGGTGTGTCAATTTTGTTAATTTTTTCAAAGAACCAACTCTTTGTTTTGTTGATTCTTTCTATAGTTTTTTTGGATTCTAATTCATTTATTTCTAATTTAATTTTAATTATTTCTTTCCATCTACTCGATTGGGGTTTATATTCCTGCTCTTTTTCAAGGAGGTTCAGATGTCTCATTAAATTGTTGGTTTCAGATCTCTCCAATTTGTTGATGTAGGAACTCAGAGCTATAAACTTGCCTCTGAGTACTGCCTTTACTGTGTCACAGAGGAGCTGGTAATTTGTGTGCTCATTTTTGTTAAATAGCATGAACATTTGAATTTCCTTTCTAATCTCTTCCATGAATCACTCGTGATTCAGCAGTGTGTTGTTCAGCCTCCATGTGTTACCGGACTTTATTTGGTGGCTTTTGGTGTTGAGTTCTAACTTTATTCCCTTGTGGTCTGAGAGAATGCAAAGTATAACTTCCTTTGTGGCCTAAAATGTGGTCTATTTTAGAAAATGTTCCATGTGCTGCTGAGAAAAACGTGTATTGTGATGCTGCTGGGTGAAATATTCGGTAGATGTCTGTTAAAACTAGTTGATCTATGCAGTTGTTTAGACCTGAGGGTTCTCTTTTGAGATTTTGCCGAGTTGATCTATCTAGTGGGGAGAGTGGTGTGTTAAAATCCCCAACAATTAATGTCTTTGGATCTATGTGGGATTTGAGGGAAAGTAGTGTTTCTTGGATAAATTTGTGTGCTCCTTTGTTTGGCGAAAAGATACTTAGAATTGTAATATCCTCCTGAAGGAGAGATCCATTAATTAATCTGTAGAGACCTTCTTTATCTCTTCTCACAAATTTTAAGTTGAAGTCTATTTTATCTGGTATTAGGATTGCAATTGCCGCCTGATTATGGAGGCCGTTTGCTTGGTAGATCTTGTTCCAGCCTTTCACATTGAAAATGTGTTTGTTTTTAGGGGCAAGATGTGACTCCTGAAGGCAGCATATACAAGGATCTTGTTTTTTAATCCAACTAGACAGTCTATGTCGCTTAATTGGAAAGTTAAGTCCGTTAATGTTGATAGAAAGGACTGAGAGGTATTTGGGAGTTCCTGCCATGTTATCCACCTTCTTGGGGGCTGCAAAAACTGGGTTCTTCCTATGGTTCTTGGATTCTCAGTTTGTGTGCAGTTTCTTGGCCTTTATTGTGGTCTCCCTGGTTTTCTATGTGTAGGACATTTTTAAGAATCTTTTGTAGGACTGGTTTGGTGGAGATATATTGTTTCTTTTTTTTTTTTTTCTTTGCTATGGAAGGTTTTTATTTGGCCTTCAGTTATGAAGGAGAGTTTAGCTGGGTACAGTGTTCTTGGTTGATAGTTGTTTGTTTTTAGGGCATGGCATACATCATTTCAGGCTCTTCTTGCTCTCATTCTCTCTGCTGAGAAATCTGAGGTGATTTTAATTGGTTGCCCTTTATATGTGATTAATCTTTTCTCCTTGATAGCTTTAAGGATCTTTTCCTTGGTCTGAGTTGATCCTGTGTGGATTATAATGTTGCAGTGGGGTGTCCTATTCTCGTCTTGTCTATTTGGGGTTCTAAAAGTTTCTTGTATCTGAATAGACCTATCTTTTTGCATGTTTGGGAACTTCTTTGCTAGGATCCTGTTAAACAAATTTCCTAGACCATTAACTTCTATTTCTAGGTGCTCCTCTACACACATTATCCTCAGATTATTCCTTTTGCTTTTGTTTTCCAAGTGTTGGATAGATCTATCATATTTCTTGGACTTGTCTTGGATGCTTGTATGTTCTTTCTCTATAATATCTGGGCTGTCTTCAATCCCCGAGATTCGATCTTCTGCATGGTCTAACCTGCTGTCAAGACTTTCTACTTTGTTTTTTATTTCTTTTCCTTCTAATTGGTCAGCTTTGATGGCTTCAAATTCTTTGTTGAAGCTTTGTTTTAGATCTTGTATGAACTTCTTTACTTCCTTAATTTGGTGCTCAGTGTTTGTTCTCAAATCACTTAGTTGATTGGTTATGGTTTCCTTGGACTTCCATTCCTTCTGTTGGTTTCCATTCAGCATTCCGTTTGTGGTCTCCCGACTTCCTTCACCTCTTTGTTAATGGATTCCATGAATGCCTTTAGTGATCTTTGTTTATTCTCATCCTGCTCTCTAAATTCCTGTATTACACTTTGTTTAGCTTCCTCACGTTCACACCATTCCTGTAGTTCTCTTTGAGTGTTCTTAGACTTCCTATGCCATTCCTACCTTTCTCTTTGAGAATTCTCAAGCTGCTCATGCAAGTCGTGTATTAGTTTTTGAGTATCTTCCTCACACTCATGCTATTCGTGTATAAATCTTGGTTTGCCTCCTCTCTCTCACTATCACGCTCATACAGAGTCCTTTGTAGGTTTTCAATCTTTTCATTTATCATGTTGGCCAGCAGTGTTTATAGAGCTATTTGGGAACACTACTCTGGATTATTCATTATCTATTTTGTCCCTGATTATCATGAGTGGGAGTGAGATACCCGGACTTGCTATTTTTCTTGTGTTTATTTTTCCGGCTTACTCTGCCCACTTGGGATGAAAATAACACCAGTTTTGTCCTAGAACACTATCTTAAGGCAACCATCAACCAAAGTCTGTATTTGCCCAGTCAATAGTCTGCAGATACAATCTAGTTCAACAGATGCATCAACAATTCATAAAAAAATCATACACTCTTATAAAACAGGATTCATTTCAGGGATGCAAAGCTTGTTCAATATACGCAAATCAATTAATATAATTAATCACATCAACAGGAACAAGGATAAGAACCACATGGTTATCTCAATAGATGTAGAAAAAGCATTTGACAAGATCAAGCGCCCCTTTATGATGAAGGTTTTTGAAATATTAGGAATCCATGCAACATTCCTCAATACAATAAAAGCTGTATATGACAAACCTACAGCCAGCATTATATTAATGGTGAAAACTAAAGCCATTTCGTCTTAACTCAGGAAAAGGACAAGGATGTCCAGTCTTTCTGCTTCTCTTCAATCTATTATTACAATGCCTAGCTACAGCAATAAGACAAGATGCAATCATAAAGAGGATCCAAATAAGAAAAGAAGTAAAACTCTCTCTATTTGCAGATGACAGGAAATTGTATTTAAAGAAACCCATAGACTCCACTCCCAAATCACTCAAGCTGATTCAAAACTTTGGCAAAGTAGCAGGGTATAAAATTAAACCCCCAAAATCAATGACTTTTCTGTATGCCAACAAAGAGAAAAGTGTGGCTGTAATTAGGAAAGCAACTCCATTTGTAATAACCCCACAAAAAATAAAATACCTAGAAATAAGCTTAACGAAAGATGTGAAGGGCTCTATGATGAAAATTTTAAAAACCTGAAGAAAGGATATCAAAGCAGAACTTAGAAAATGGCAAAACCTCCCATGCTCCTGGATTGAAAAGATCAACATCGTCAAAATGGCAATAATTCCCAAGGCTATCTATAAATTCAATGTGATACCTAGCAAAATTCCAACCTCATTCTTCAAGGAAATAGAAGAGGCAATCCAAATATTCATATGGAATAATGAAATATCCCGAATAGCTAAAAGGCTCCTCAACAGAAAGAACAATGCTGGAGAAATATCAATACCAAATTTCAAACTCTACTATAAAGCCATAGTAATCAAAACAGCTTGGTACTGGCACAAGAACAGACCTCAGGACCAATGGAATAGAATTGACAACCCAGAAATGAACCTACAGACATATAGCCATCTAATGTTCCATAAGGGAGCTAAAAAAAATAGAATGGAAGAAAGACAGCCTCTTCAGTAAATGGTGCTGGCAAAACTGGTTAACTACTCTTAGAAAACTAACGCTTGATCCTTATATATCACCCTGCACCAGAATCAACTCCAAATGGATCAAAGACCTCAGATTGAAAGCAGACACTCTGAAAACATTACAGGATGGAATAGGAGAAATCCTAGTTCTCCTTGGTGCAGGCCGAAATTTTCTTAATAGAGACCCAGAAACACAACAAATCAAAGAAAGGTTGGACAAATGGGATTGTATGAAGTTGCAGAGCTTCTGCATGGCAAAGGATATAGCAAGCAAGAACAATAGAATGCCCTCAGATTGGGACAAGATCTTCACTAGCCATACAACGGACAATGGTCTCATATCTAAAATATACCTGGAACTCAAAAAATTAAATCCCCCTACAACAAATCCTCAAAGAAAAAAACTGTCCAATAAATAAGGGGGCTAAATTCTTAAAGAGACACTCCTCTGAAGAACAAAGAAGGATTTCCAATAGACACAGGAAGAAATGCTCAAACTCTCTAGCCATAAAAGAAATGCAAATCAAAACAACATTGAGATACCACCTCACCCCACTTAGAATGTCTATAACCAAGCACTCTAATAACAACAGATGCTGGAGGGGATTTGGACAGAAGGGAATCTTACTGCATTGTTGGTGGGAGTGTAAACTTGTTTAACCACTTTGGGAAGTAGTATGGAGGTTACTTAAATATATCTACATAGAGCTCCCCTATGACCCAGCAATCCCACTTTGGGCATTTATCCAAATGTTTACAATCAAGACCCCACTAAAGCTACCAGCACAACTATGTTTATTGCAGCATTACTTACCATAGTAAGATCTGGAACCAACCCAATGACCCTCAGTTGATGAATGGATCAAGAAAATGTGGTACGTATACAAAATGGAATTCTATACCTCCATCAGAAAGAATGACATTGCCCCATTTGTTAGGAAATGGAAAGACTCGGAAAAAATTATATTAAGTGAAGTAAGCCAAGCCCAAAGAAACATAAATCCCAAGGTTTCCCTGATTTGCAATATCTAGTATATGTATGAGTCAAGCAAAAAAGTTCAGATAAGGTGATGTTAGGGAAATGAACCCTAAGATATGTATTCAGTTTTTTTTCTTTCATGCGATTGTTTCCAACACATTTATAAGATAATTTCTTTGTTGCTTTGTATGTCCCTCACCCACAGTATAACCCCTGCTTTCACTGTATTTGATGTCGGTTTAATTTGTGGAGAGTAATGGGAAAAACAAGTCGTTTAAATATAGATACAGGTGGACCCATTGCAACAATGAGGTGTACAAGTTGTTATGTCGAAAACGAACTTTACAGCTTTGGTGGGGGGGGCTTGAAGGCTGGGGTGGGGGGGAGGAGGAGGTTGGGAAGGGACGGGAAGGAGAAACAAAGGAGGAGGCTACAATGCTTGATAATAAATGTACTCATTTTCTTGTCCATGTAATTGTAACACCTCTGTACAGTATATTCACAGTAAAAAATAAATAAAAATTAAAAAAAATAAAAGAAAAAGAAAGAAGAGAAGAGAAGAAAGATTTTAAAAAACTGAAACAGTACAATAAAAAACTTTTTACTTCCATTTTTTGGAGTTCATTTCTATAAATATCATTTTATATGCTCATATGTACATACCTATTGAGCCCTCTATTAAGGATATCCTCCTTTGGTCTCACTGTATGAATGTTTAGACTTCTGTTTAATTCATTATGTCCAAGTGTACTTATTTGTCTTTTACTATCCATTGGAATTTTTTGTAGATTTATAGGCACATTTTAATTATTACAAATGAGGGAAATTATGCAGCTTGTATTTCTTTGGGTCTGTCTTACTTCACTTACTATAATTTTTTTTCCAAGTTTTTCGTTTCCTTATGAACAAG